>NC_092801.1:11400051-11700051 GCF_918797505.1 Bemisia tabaci | reverse complement strand
TGGCGTACATTAATCACCGACATTTTTCGGTTCATAATAGACATCGAACTTTTCTAGCTCAGGTAAATGAAGTTTTCGGCCACAGAAACTGGTCCAACCAAAAATTAGTTCCTCCGACCAAAGCACTCGCTGACACAAACCGAAAATGTTCTGTTTTTAATACATCCTGTAATTCAGTCCCTGCACCATAACGTTCTCTTCATAGTGTCAGTGTGTTAAAGCCAGTTTCTGCAAGTCAGTGTGCCTAAATTAGTTATTACATATATTTCAAATTTTATTTGCAAAACAGCAACCTTACAGTAATCATTGCACGATTCGAAAACGCTGTGAGTATTTTAGTTTAGGAAAACGACCGGTTGTATGCCACGGTGAATCTGATATTGAATTTTCACTTCAGGAACACCTTTTCTCAAGGGAATCCCCAAATTATACAACAGATCTATTAAATTAGAGTACCTAAATAGGAAGGGTACGATCCTGTCGGTAATTTTAAGTTTAGGTCATGGAGCTTTTAGGACTCAAAAAGGCGGTCAACCTGTGAAATAAAATATCGAGAGTGATTTATTATTAAAATTGGACGTATTTCTATCAAACGGAACTATGTGCATTATGACGTGAGCCCTTTGATGCATGTAATCTAATGGGTCTCAGGGCTCATGTCTTAATGCACATAGTTCCGTTTGGCAGAAATACGTCCAATTGTTACAATCCGTCGTTTATAAAACACGAATTTGAGTTAGATTTTGCACATACATTTACCCATTTTTGCGGAACGCTCATTTCGTCGTCTCCCGTACGAAAGGACGTAACTTCATTCCAAGGTTGTAAAGTTGACTCGATTAATTCATACTTCTATAAGAATTCACAGGTGATGCGATTTCTCTTCATAATTTTTCTGATTTGTACATGAGATCTGAAAATACACCGGTGAAATGTTTGGTTAAAAATGTGCAAGGTTCTCCTGATAAAAACGGAATTTACGAGGAAAACTTTGGCAACATTGAAATGTATAGTTGCGTTCTTTCGTGAGGGCACGACGATCTATGAACACTCTTGGCCATCTTGGTTTGATATTAGATTCTGAAGATTGGCAGAGGCATTTTCTAGTGTTTTTCGTGTTAGGAGGTTGATTTTTTTTTCGACCCTAAGACTCCATGTTTCGACATGTCCGTACTGTTCCCTCTCTACATTAAATATTGCCACAATTTTGAATATTACTCATGTAATAACTATGCATACTTATGTAATACTTATGTATTGTATAATAATTTCTCTTCTTGTCAGAATTAAACAAGGCAGTTTAATGTTTTACAAGAGAACGTTTTCGCATATTCCTTTGAAAATTGTAAAGAATTTGCCTCGAACTATGTAGAAAATTCACTGAAATTTGCCTAAAAATCCGCACAACCGTTTTCACGTAAAAAATTAAATTGCCCAGATTTTTGATTGCGTTAAGCAGAAAGAAACCGAACCATATCAGCTATTGCCAAATTTATCCTGACAATTTAATTTTTTACATGATCTCGGCTGCACAAATTTTTGTGAAATTACAGTGAATTATCAGCATAGTACACACAGAAAAAAACTTCGTGCATGGGACCCGAAGTTGAGGTCACATGGATCTCTGAAGTTTTCTGATCACGCATCCGAAAAGTTGAGGTCGAGCTGCCGAAGTTCGGGTCAGACATTGAGGCACTTCGATGTGTACCGGAGTGCTTCAGATGTGTGGCCCGAACCCTTCGGTATATTTCGACGTACCTCAGATGTCTGACCCGAACTTCGGCAGCTGGGCCTCAAGATTTTGGATACGTGATCCGAAAACTTCAGAGACCCATATGACCTCAACTTCGGGTTCCACGCACAAAGCTTTTTTCTCCGTGTAAGAAGCAAATTCCTTAACATTTTCAGAGGAATCTGCAAAACGTTCTCTCGTAAAAAATTGCATTGCTAAGTTAAATTTGGACGTATTTCTGCCAAACAGAACTATGTGCATTATGACGTGAGCTCTGGTATGCGTGTATTCTTATGAGTCTCAGGGCTCATGTCTAGCACATAGTTCCGTTTGATAGAAATACGTCCATTTGGCAGTAACTGATGTGACTTGGTTCCTTTTTGCTGAACGTGGTCCAACTATAGTTGCACACTACCTCCCTTTTCCGGAGCCGCACTGAAAAACAAATCTCGTTGTATTTACTGGGAAAATGATAAAATTACCAAGAATTCAGGGTTCTATTTGACCCCAGTTTTTTCTTGGTAAAATTACCATTTTGGAAATTGGTAATTTTTCCGAGAAATCTTGGTAAAATTATTGACTTTCTCGGTAATTTTACTGATCCCCGGTAAAAACGCCAATATTTTTGATCGACTGTGGTAGAATTACCGAGATAAAATGTCGAAGTTACCGGGAATTGATTACCAATAAAAGTGGTATTCTCACCTGAAAAAAAACCGTAAAAATACCGGTTTTTAGGTAAGCTTACCAGTCTGTCTTGGTAAAATTACCAATAATTGGTAAAAAAAAGTGAGATGATAAAGGTACCAACGGACCTTGGTAAAAAGGCTTCTTTTTTTTCAGTGCGAGACTCAATTTTCAAGAAATTCGGCAACGCAGGCACGAAAGTTGTCTGGGCCTCAATTCGCCGAGCGCGCTGACTGGACGGACGAGCGGAGCCCAGAATGCAACATCCAACGTCGAGCGCCGAGCATCCAACAACTCAAATAATGACGGCTTGTTAAGAGTTAGTAACTGTTAGGTGGTAAATGTTAGTTATTGCTCAGGTTCAAATTGCATTTTAAGTAGCGGCCACTTTACTGCTTTTTACTTTCCCCCCCCCCCCCCCCCCCCCCCCCCCCCCCCCCCGCGCGATTTCCGCAACCGACTTCAAATCCGCAGCCTCGGTCGGACGGTATCTCTCACATGGACCGAGCTAGCCGGGAACCGTACGGTCACGATACGGACCGTAGTTTTGTGGATAACATTGACTCGCACCTATTCTCATGCGCTTTGCCGTACACTGAAAAAAGAGCTTCGGTCGTATTATGAACCGAATGTACGGGGTTCAATGTTGGCCGTGATGTTCGATTCAGTGGCGTGGCGTGCTTTGCGATGTATCGATTGATCGGTCATTTAAACCTATGGAAAAGTATCGATAAACAGGGTGTTCGCAGTGGACACCTCAATAAATTATCGATTATTTACCACAGCTTCAAATGGGAATCTATCGATAGATCGCCAAGCACGCCACGGCACTGGTTCGATTAACGTAACCGATCTCTCGGTTCTGGGAACCGTATCCCGGAAATATCCGGAAGTTTTCAAGAAATAAGGTTTACTAATTATCCGAAGAAAAATAAAGTGCAACGGGAAGTCCACACAGTCCGTTAGTAAACGTATCTCTACATTTCTACCCTTTCGTTAAAGTCTCTAGACCATTGAAATTCAAAGCCGTTCATTGAAAACGATAAGTTCACTGCTGACTGATTTTGCGCGGTCTCGCATATTACCCACGAATATGTATGTTTTTGGAAAGCTACTCGCGCTGCCCATGCAGTGAAATTGAAGACAAATTCACCTAAAGAGGTCGATATCTGGTAATAATTTTTCGCACTGTCTCTTGGTTCTAGCCTACCAAAAACCATTGAAAGAGATTACTGTAAGTGCCCGTGTCGTAATAGTGTCTGGTGTAGTGGTGTGGCCGTTTAGCATGTATCACTCATGCATTATCCTTTGATTCGGCCCTGCCATATTTCAGTCATTGATTTGTAAAATAGGGAATTTCCGTAAAACATTTCGAAAGTTTCACAAAGCTGATAAATTTATGAAACATATAAATGTCCAATGTAGAGACTCGATATCAAACCCACAGGTAAAAATTCCGAACGACGCGAAAACGAATGAGCTATCATCACAGCTAAACTGGGCTCACTGACGAGTGTGATCTACTGATAGAGTGATGAGGTGTAAAAAGACCCCCCCGTATTGTACTGATATACTCATAGAGCTCAAAACTATTTGACTGTGATTTGAATTTTTTGCAGTTTTTGGCCTTGCTTTCTCTAGTGTGGGCCCAACACTCACTGGAAAAAAACACATTGGATCTAGAGTCCAGACTCTTAAAAACATCGCCAAAAAAAATACTCTTGACTCAATCAGATTTAAGCTTAAATCAAGAACCAAAGCCTCTTAATTTGAGCGGATTTCCTTTTGATTTAAGCTTAAATCTGCTAGAATCAAGAGTCATTTTTCTTGTCAATGTTTTCAAGAGTCTGGACTCTAGATCCAATGTGTTTTTTTTTTTTTTTCCAGTGCTGTTTAACTACCTTGCATCATCACATGTTGGATCTTACGTATTGGACAATAACGTGATGTACTGATATAGCCAGTCGAGTTGTTTCCCGATGATTTGGCAACAGTTGTGGCGCTTGCAAAAAAACTCTGATGAGCGAGCGAAGTAAACTAAACTAGACGAAACTCGCCTTAGCTAACTGGATGATTTATTATGTTTACATAAGGGCGCTGGACATAAGTGGTGGATGCTGATTGGCCGCGAAGCGAGAGCACCTCATCACAATATGCTTCTAATGTTATAATAATGGCCGCCAAAGGCTTCCCTCCAAGTTGCCAGATCCGTGCAACAAGTCTTCGTCCTCCTGATGAAAGATCTGGGATTCAATCATCTTTAGCAAAAACATGTTCCTATCGCGGAAGCATCACATTTTAAGCGCTCAGCCGATAGGCAGCGCTTTTTGATTTCGACTTGCCTCTAGAGTACTAGTATACTAGTGCTAATTCGTTTAAATGGCGCACCAGCTCATCGATGTGTAGGCTTTTTGGGGGGGGGGGGGTCCATTTTTAAAATAAATAAAGCTGTGAAAGCTGTATTTTATGCTTTTAACGTAATGCGCAGGTGGTTTCGATCGTTTGTCTATAAGAAAATTTCTTAGCGGTAGAGTAATTCTTATCGAAATTGATCGTTGAACTCAAATGAAGCCTAAAAAAAACGCGCCTGATGAGCTCAACGGTGACTATCATTTTCGGGAAACGAAAAAACGCGTTTACGGTTTCCTTGGTAACCTTTGTTTGCTATCAGCTAATGTTTTATTTCCATTTCCCAGCCAAGTCGACGGAGTTTATACTTCCTTTCTTCACTAAATACATTGACTAACACCTGAGCGTTTTTCTAATACGACAGTATTAGAACTTTCCCGGTTGTTTTCTGTCTCTACTGGAAGGTTCTTCCTGGTTCCTGGCTCACATAACCCCAGACGCCCATGAAAAACCGCTTAATGGCAGTAAAGAACCGACACTGTGAACATTTTTTGAGTGAAATTCTGTACCAGAGTCTATGTAGCGCCAAGAAACCCCGAGTGATGTAAATAAAGAGCTGAATGTACTCTTTATGCGGAGTGTCTTATGCTTCTATGGTGTTAATTTCACTTCGTACTCATGATAATCGGGATTTTTGGGCGCTGGATAAGCTCGGGCACCAAAGTTTACTCCTCGATTGTTAACAGTGTAGATCGGGGTATGTTGCACGAAGTCAACAAATCAGACTTTTTTTAAAAAAAAAAAAAAAAATTGTACAAAAATCACGTGAGGAGCACACATGACTTTCTCCCGAAACGAAATGCCGAAATTCCCCCGAACGCACAATCACTACTCCGCGTTTATCTTTGTTGTATCATTTAATTATGAATTAAATTTAGAGACTATGAAATCCTTTAGAGACTTTAACAAAAAGATAGAGACGTTAAAATAAACTGCCTTAAATCAGTTAACAGTAAAATTAATGTTTTCGATAAACGGGTTTAAATTTTAATGCTGTCTAGAGACTTAAACGAAAGGGTAGAAATGTAGAGATACGTATACTAAACCGCGTTATTCACCGAACATGTCCATTCTCATCTTGCAATATCATCAAAAGTTAACGGGTTGAATTGCATTGATTTAAAGACTTTAACGAAAGGGTAGAAATGTAGATGCGTGTACTAAACCGTAATTCACCGAACATGTCCATTCTCATCTTGCGATATCATCAAAAGTTAACGGGTTGAATTGCATTGATTTAGAGACTATAACTAAATGGTAGAACGCGAGAGAGACGCGCATTAAACTATGATGTACTGCACTTTTTCATCTTCATCTCGTCAGCTCATCAGAAGTCAACGCTGACGTCAACTTTGATTGAATACGACGGTAGTTGCTTCGATTCTTTTCACATACACGTTCATAGTTCTCTTAAGTGTAAAGTATTTTCTAACCGATCGCAGCTCCGTCATTCCTGCCCATTCGTAAGCACTTTTCCTTTTAAGCGCTCAGCCAATGGGAAGCACTTTTTTTAGTGTATTTTTTTTATTTCAACTTGCCTGTAGAATTTTGGTATACTAGTGGCAATCCGTTCAAATAGCGCACCAGCTCAACAGCAAGATTGCGGATAGGAGACTCACCTGTTTGGTATAGATTTATTTTTTTTACCTCTATTTCATGCATCTAATATCAAAAATCGCAGGACGATAATTATTGCTTGTCTATAATTATTTATCTAACTGTAGAGGAGTTTTCTTAAAATTGATACTTGAATTTTTGGTGAGGCGAGTTCTTTTACTCAACGTTGCTCATCTTCTTCAGGGACCTTAAAAACGCGCCTATACATAGAAAACAGCTGGGCGCTTCTCTAATACGAACGTAGTGGTTTCCCGCTTGTTTTCACCTCGCACCAGTGGATCGTATTCGATATTGATTCGGTGTATCGCTTGGTTCAAGACAATAGAACATAACCTCAAACAAGGATTTAAGTTGAAAAAGCAGGAAAGGAGACAATTTCTAACAAAAGCACTATAAATTGCCATGTAGTACTCATGACTACCAACAGTCTATCACAAAAAAAAAGAAAAAGAAAATCGTTTTCATCATTCAATTGTCTTTTGAGGCTGTGTTTGCATGTTGAACCAATTGATATCGATACAATCTCACCTGCTTGATGTATCGAATACGATCTATTTCAGCTCCGAGCAAACGGCCTATGTGTAACAGTGCACCGAAGAAAAAAGGTGTTAAAAAAATGTGCGACAAATCTTGGATGTTGTCATTTTAGGATTTAAGTTGAAAAAGCTGGAAAGGAGACAATTTCTAACAAAATCACTATAAATTGCCATGTAGTACTCATGGCGATCAAAAGTCTATCAAAAAAAAAAATCGTTTTCATCACTCAATTGACTTTTGAGGCTGTGTTTGCACGTTGAACCAATTGATATCGATACAATCTCACCTGTTTGATGTATTGAATACGATCTTTTTCAGCTCCGAGCAAACGGCCTATGTGTAACAGTGCACCGAAGAAAAAAGGTGTTAAAAAATGTACGACAATTCTTTGATGTTGTCATTAACACTCTGGTGTAAAAGTAACATCCTAGGATGTAAAAGTAACATCCTAGAATGTAAAAGTAACACCATAGGATGCAAAAGTAACATCCTAGGATGTTACACTAACACCAGAGTGTTCATGACAACATGCAAGAGTTGTCGCACATATTTTTAACATCGGTGGTGTTACTACAGCACCTTCTTTTTTTCGGTGCGGAGAATTTTTATTTGTATTTATTTATTTATTTTGTCAAGAGATGTGTATACTGGAAAGAAACGCATTGGATCTAGACTGTTGAAAACATTGACAAGAAAAAGGACTCTTGATTCAATCAGATTTAAGCTTAAATCAAAAGGAAATCCGCTCAAATTAAGAGGCTTGGTTCTTGATTTAAGCTTAAATCTGATTGAATCAAGAGTACTTTTTCTTGTCGATATTTTTAAGAGTCTGGACTCTAGATCCAGTGTGTTTTTTTTCCAGTGTATCCCTCCGTGTTTTTATTTCGTCGCATCATTTTTCCATTTTTATTTTGGGGAAAAAAGTATTATCTTTTGTTTGCGGATGGGTGCAGCCGACTTGCCAACGGTGGAGCAAACCCGGTCGGGGATAATGAACACATCATAGGGATTCCGGCGCGGAGCGGAGTAATTTGGAACGCGGCTGCGAAGTAAGAGGTAATCAGTCGGCTGATTATCTTTCCCCCGGCGAATTATTTAATTACGCTCTTATCGATACCCCCCGTGGCCCCCCGCGCCCCCCTTTCCCCACCGCCCCCGTTACCGGGCTTTCTCGGGCGAGGATTTTCCCCCGCGTCTCCGCTTTTCTCCGAGCGGGAACCGAGATCCTTAACTGCTGCCGCGGCTGCCTCTGTGGTGCCGGTGGACGGTGGATTTCGAGAAGATTAACAAATCGGTTCCACGCCCGGCATCGGCCCCGACTCGCCAACAACAACCGGTTGCCTCGCACCAATGTTCAGGTGATTGTCCAGTGGAGAGGGATCGAGATGCGGCCACTGTGCCGCACTGAAAGTACGTATCTGCCGTGTTAAGGAAAAAGTCGTATAAACATTTCTTTGGAAAAAAACGCATTGGATCTAGAGTCTAGACTCTTGAAAACATTGACAAGAAAAAGGACTCTTGATTCAATCAGATTTAAGCTTAAATCAAAAGGAAATTCGCTCAAATTAAGAAGCTTGGTTCTTGATTTAAGCTTAAATCTGATTGAATCGAGAGTATTTTTTCTTGTCGATGTTTTTAAGAGTCTTGACTCTAGATCGAATGTGTTTTTTTCCCAATGATTCGAAAGTTTCCAAATTTCACTGGATGGACATGTGTTTAGGAAGAAATTTTTCTATCTTCTCCTTTGAAATTTTCAGGTATTTTAGGTTTAGGATTACACGCAAAATTGTCTGAAAATTTTGAGGAAAAATATCAAAAATTTTCCCAGTAAATCTGTTTGCCTTCGCCACCGCCGCCGCCGTCAATGTCCATCTATGACGCGTAGATTCGAAAATTGATGGCGGTAAAAAACGGAACGGTTTGGACATGTTTTTGAGAACTCCTAAAAAGAAAGCGTTACTCTCCGCGGAGACAATATTTTGTGAAATTTAACCGTGCGCATCGTTATTCTTTTACCGAGAATTGTAGGATTCAACTCTTTGTAGGCAAATTCCTCCCGAGCTTAACCATAGAGAAAAATAAGGAGGTGCTTGCATCTCGGGCATCTTGGATTTTTTTGACGGCGTAGGTCGGTACGGACGACTTTCATCATCGATTTTCTCGGAGATGCTGTAGTTTATCGGAAAAAGACATACTACATACAGTGTTAGAAATTATATCATAGGTTGATATCAGCAAAAAAATCGGACTTTACACTGGAAAAAAAACACATTGGATTTAGAGTCCAGACTCTTAAAAACATCGACAAGAAAAAATACTCTTGATTCAATCAGATTTAAGCCTGAATCAAGAACCAAGCCTCTTAATTTGAGCGGACTTTCTTTTGATTTAAGCTTAAATCTGATTGAAGCAAGAGTCCTTTCACTTGTCAATGTTTTCAAGAGTCTGGACTCTAGATCCAATGTGTTTTTTTTTTCCAGTGTATGGTCCATTTCTCATACTTCGGACTCCGGAACAATCCTCAAGATGTGAACACCTCCTTTTTTCCTCTATGGAGCTCAACTAACTCATTGCGATAAATGGTTTCACCGAAGAACTGATCGCACGAGGACTCGCAGAGGAGCACACTGCCGTGCTAAGGAAGAACGCCGTATGAACATTCGAGAGTTGTCAAATTTCCCTTGATAAAACATGTATTTTTAACGAAATCCATGCATATTTCCCCCTAAAATTTTCAGATGTTTTAAATTAAATTGCGCACAAAATTGTCTGAAAATTTTGGAGTAAAATATTCACAATTTTCCCAGTAAATTCGGTTTTTACCGGAGGAAATTTGGCAACGTCTGAAGGTTCATACGGCGTTCTTCCTTAGCACGGCAGCACAGGCACGCACTCTGGCGGCCGGTTCACGCAGGAGGATTCGGTGTGTGAATTGATGACTCCTTCCTTGGTCGGGATCATTTCGACGAGTCTGCGGCTTCAGCTCCGGGTCATGTCCGTTTATGAACATGAGTGATGGCTGACAAGTGATGTTTCTATTAGCTGCTCACCATTTATTAAAAACTGACGTCCCTCGTGTAATTATTAACATAACTGATATATGTATTATACGCGCTTAGTCGCCGCAACCCCGGTTGCCCGTTCACCGAAGATATTCAACGTTTTCCTTGTCGACGATTTCGGAAGGAAAAAATTTACTTCGTGGAAGGTAGAGTACCTATATGGAGGGAGTTAAGACAGGAGGTCAGTTGCGCTGGTCACAGAATCGTGTTTTGATGCACTGGAAAAAAAAAAAAAAAAAAAAAAAAAAAAAAAAAAAAAAAAAAAAAAAACACATTGGATCTAGAGTTCAGACTCTTGAAAAAATTGACAAGAAAAAATACTCTTGATTCAATCAGATTTAAGCTTAAATCAAAAGGAAATCCGCTCAAATTAAGAGGCTTGGTTCTTGATTTAAGTTTAAATCTGATTGAATCAAGAGTCCTTTTTCTTGTCAATGTTTTGAAGAGTCTGGACTCTAGATCCAATGTGTTTTTTTTCCAGTGAAAAGGTCAGTTGCGCTGGTCACAGAATCGTGTTTTGATGCTTGATTATAAAATAACTCAGAAAACGCTGAATCACCCTCTACAGCAGTTACTCCAGCAATGTCAAGATGTAAAACTATAACTGCTGTGGCAGTTAATTTAGTGTTTTGTGAATTGTCGCACACTTTTTTACGTCCAGGATGTCAAATCAGCTTAACTTTCTTTTCCGATGTACTTGTTTAAGGTTTTCTATCCTGCATGGATGCTTCCATTGTGGACCTTGCACCGAAATAAGAAGAATTTAATTGAATAGGTCTGTTGCGCTGGTCACAGAATTGTGTGTTGATGCTTGATTCTTGTAGATCAGCTAGAAATAATAAGATCTGTCCAAAAAGCAACCTTCTACGTTCAATATTAACCGTGGTATCGCCGTTTGAAAAGTCGGGTTTTTGACGTCATCCACCGCGGTTGGTTTCTTCCAACTTGCTTTCATCAGTTCGGATGACAAACATTTACACTTGTTACTCAGCGTAAAGCTCGGATGAAAGCAAGGTGGAAGAAACCAAGGGTGTCACTATCACAACTTTTGAAGGAAACTCGATTTCGGAAATTTGACAGTGATGGCTCTCTTCACTATCGTGGCAGAAATCAATGATGAGGAAAAGAGAAAATTCAAAATCATAAAAGTCGGGGTGCTATCTTTACATGCCGGAATCACACGCTGAATATGGAAGTCAACAGTCATCGCTCAACTGCTGAAATTTCGCAAATTCGAGTTATTTTAATTCAGATTTGTATCAAATCTATTCGAATAATTCAGACGAATCCGACGTCATCCGATGGTCGCTGAGAATCGTTGCTGAATTTTGTGCACCACGCGCAAAATTCAGGCATCGGACCGATGACTTCCACATTCAGCGTGTGAATCCAAAAATGGACGTATCCCTTAGTATGTGCTGGTTACACGCTCACATTTCCATCAATTTCCGATCAAATGGTGACTGGTGCGCACCATCTACCATCAAATTTCTGCGGCCTGCAAAAATTTGATGGTAGATAATGGAGCTGTGGGGCTCATCCTTCATCTGATTTCCACACAACCGTGCTTATTTCATGCTTATTTCAATCAACACGCTGTTTTCATTAATTGTACTCATCGATCTAGATAACTCTCGACCGCCATCTTGGTCATCATTTTGATCGGAATTTGACGGAAATTTGAGCGTGTAACCAGGCCAGTAGGCCAAAATTACTGGTATCCCTCAATTGCATCGATCGGATTTTCACGATGACACCAGCACCGGTCGTTGCAGCCGGTTTATCCGGCTCTGCCGCCCGGACTATTTTCTTAGCGGAGGTGACAACGTAGGCAACAGGCAATACACGCGCGGGCTGGCTTACCCGGCTTTAAAACACATAACATGAGGGGGGGGGGGCAGGGACTAGCGTATTTATCCCGTATAAAGGTACTAATGCTCGAAGCCTTTCTCGCCAAGAGGTGTACCCCCTGCCTTCTTTGTCTAATTTTCATAATATTTATGCTTAACAAGTATCTCTTTTCCCTCCTCTCACCAGCCGTGATTCCTAGACGTTGGTGCCAGCTCGTTGGGAATCAATTGAAAATCGATTGGATTCGATTGGAGGGTTTCAAGATAAGGAGAAACCTTCCACTAATCTCTTGGTGAGAACTTTGACTTCTGAGGATTCATAATCAGAGACAAGAGACTCTCCACTAGGGAACACATCGGATGATAAAATAATGATAATAGAATATTGCTTTTTCTCCCAAGTCCCGGAGAACTAGATTCCCTTTATACTGAGAGTCAAGACAACCCCCCTCATGGAGTCACAAACCGGAATAAAGATTACACAAATTGGCAGTTTTTCGGAATCTTTGATCGGCTCATTCTCAAATTCCTTTCTCCGTTCCTTCTCCCATTCCGTTTGTTCCTTGTCAAACCCGTTATTTCCCGGTTCATTCTTCGTTATAATCTTTGCAATCGGTGAAAAGGTAATCTTTATTTCCATTTTTGACACTGTGGAGGCCTAAAATACGGGAACCGATCAGAAATGGATTCACATTGTCTTAACTTTTAATACAAAGGGACTCACTGGAAAAAAAACACATTGGATCTAGAGTCCAGACTCTTAAAAAAAACATCGACAAGAAAAATACTCTTGATTCAATCAGATTTAAACTTAAATCAAGAACCGAGCCTCTTAATTTGAGCGGATTTCCTTTTGATTTAAGCTTACATCTGATTGAATCAAGAGTCCTTTTTCTTGTCAATGTTTCCAAGAGTCTGGACTTTAGATACAATGTGTTTTTTTTCCAGTGCTCTACAGAGAACCACCTCAATTCAATCGTGTCTCCATGACCTCGAGTTTCATCCCGAACCGACAACAGGGCTATGCCCGCGTCAACTTATGCTTGATGAAGCTCGCCTCCCCCCTCCCCCGCCCCTCATTCCGGGGTCAGTTTGTCCCTTATGATCTCTATCAAGATTCTTTCGTTTACTATCTTAATCGGGCGTATCTGTCTCCCTTATTTGTTTCTGTACGCACGTCTCCTCCCCTCCTCCTCTCCCGACCATATATCCTCCAACCCCCCTCCCCCGCCCATCGTTACAATTTAATCGATTCCGCAGCATCTTCATCCAGCGAGTCTACTTTTCTCTCCCGTCAATTCGCGTGGCTTCGCCGCCAGAGTGCGCTGTGGTCGAGCTTTTTTCGAGCCGTACAGGTATGGGATTATGATCGCATCGTACAGCGGTGCTTCTCGTTTCAGAGTCGTCTCATCTCCTTCGATCTAGAGTACCTTTATAGACAAAGTATGGCCATACGTACCTTGTTACCACAGGAAATCTGTGCCGCTTTCTGATTGGTCGACGAATTTTTAGGCTTCATGATGCTCTTACGGCCATAAATGGACAAACAAGATGGCGACTCATCGTAACATTGATAAGAGGCTAAAATGTGACAAAAATTTCAATTATACGGCAGTTACAATTTAAACTAGCATATCTACAAATAACATATGAAAAACACATGAAAACACTGTGAATCGGCTTTCGTCTTTATCACAGGAGGATGTAAGATGTGCATAACCTCAAACTTGCTTGCTATTAGCAGCCATCTTGTTCGTTTATTTACGGCCGCAAGAACATCGTGTCAGCCTATTTGCTCGCGACCAATGAAAAACCGTCACAGAAATGGCCATACTCTGTCTATAAAGGTACTCTACTTCAATCAACATGTAGTTCTGTCCTCTTTACTTTTCTTTTTCGTTTGCTCTATTTCAAGCGTGATTTTACGCTTTTTCTACGCCATAGGGAGAGAAGAGGGAGAGATTAGTGAATGATTACGTCATTACCTTTATTTCTTTCAAGAATTAAGAAACTACTCTGTTGTCTCTTGTATACTGATTTACATTGTAAAGATATTTTATATAATTCCTTTGGAAGTTTACAAAATAAAAATCTTAAAAAAAAAAAAAAAAAAAAAAATTACCTTTAGAGGCACTGAAATTCTCATATATTCTCGTCGCTTTCGTTACTGCCCGTCTCTGAAGATGGCAGTTGGAGAAAACAAAGGAAAATTTTAATGTTCCTTGAATTTTGAGAATTTTTCGTGTAAAAAGAGGTGCTGGCCCGGGTTTGTCTCTATTGATCAGTAGCGAGGCAAGAATGATCGATTATCGATATTTCTCTATTTGAAACTGTGGTATAGAATCGATTTTTAAGGTGTTCGTTGCAAACATCCTGTTTATCGATCTTCTTTTCCGTAGGTTTTAATCACAGATCAATCGAAATAAGCAAATCCGCAATTAAAATTCGGTTTACTTTCTTAGCGCTGCGTTTAAGTCTCCTCGATACTTAAATGGAACTGTCAACAAGGCGGGCGAATCACGCCACGCCACTGCTTTTGATTCATAGCCCTGTGCTTAAGATCTTTTTAAATCCTCGACGGATGATTTTTGAACGGAACTAGAAGACCATTCTTTATATGCACAATTTTTCCCGAGTATATTTGATTGAATTTCAAATAATCAGTTCTTTGCGAAGAGAGACACTAGTACTCATATCAATAATAGTTTACTTTTAGTTTTAGTTACTTGAATTGGTATTATGGAATCGCCCATCAGAAATCAGCAATTAAAATTCGGTTTACTTTCTTAGCGCTGCGTTTAAGTCTCCTCGATACTTGAATGGAACTACTGTCGACAGGGCGGGAATCAAAACATTACAAGCTAGGTCTTATCATCAAATATTCATACAAAACAAGTTTAGCCTGTTCAGCAAGTCAAATTTAGTTGAGGAGTAAGAAATTTATGTTTTTTGTTTAAATAATGGTAGTAAAATTTGAACATTTCTCAGATTTATTGCTGATATTGGTTCCATATGGACCAGTTAGCGATTTGTGTTTTAATTATATTTCATGAATCATTAAAACAGAAAATTATAATAATGGGAAAGGAAATAAAGGAAAAAGGAGGAGAGTAATAAATATGAAGAAAAGAATGGGACAGGAAAAGAGGAAGAAGAGGAGGGAAAAAATAAAGGCTACGTCAAAGAGGAAAGAAGCAAGAAAAATGAGGAAGAAGAAGATAGAAGGGAAGACAAAGGAGATAAAAAAGGAACACAAAAGAGGGGGAAAAGGGTGGAAGGGGAAGTAGAGGAAGAGGAATAGCAAAAATAAGAACTACAAGAATAGGAATAGGAAAATAAGAGGAAGAAATGCAGAAGGAGAAAAAAGGGGGTCATAATAATGAGAACGAAGACAGCAAAGAGGAGAAGAGGAAAGAGAATTAAAATATAACGAAGAGAAAATGAGGGAAGATAAAAAGGTAAGAGAATCATAAAGAAAAGGACAAATATATATATTTCTAATTGGTCACTTTTCCCCCTTTATCTCCTTTCTTCTTTCCATGTCTTTTTTCTTTTCTCTCTATTTCTTTTTCCCTTTTTTCCTCCGTCATTTTAATTTTCGTCCTCCCGTCAGAAAGACAAAAACTTGGATCTACAAAATCCGAGTCTATCAGACCAGAAGTTTCGGACGTTGATTCCCTAAAATATTCAATCAATCGTCCAAAAGGTGTTTACAGACTACGACGCGAGTATCAACTCACCAACACTGCCGCGCTAAAGAAAAACGTCTTACGAACCTTCAGACGTTGCCAAATTTCCTTGGACACATCACACATTTTCGAAAGAATCGGTGGGTATTTTCCACCCAATTTTTAAAGAATTTGCTTCGTATTTTGACTTGCAGCGTCTGAAAATTTCAAGGAAAAATACCCATTGAAACGTTGAAAAACAAATAATTTCTGAGAGGATATTTGGTGGCATTGAAATGATCATACGTCGTTTTTCCATAGGACGGCAGAACACCAACACATGGGGCACGGAAACTCGGATGATGTGGATCCAGAAGCGAAGATTTCTTGCGGCTCGTTGCCAGTGCTACCATGCTAAAGAAGAACGCCGTATGAGCCTTCAGACGTTGCCTAACTTCCTCTGAAAAAAAAGAATCTTCGGGAAAACTATTTGGCATTTTCCCCCAAATTTTTGGGGAATTTCGTTTGTAATTTGATCCAAAGTGTTTGTAAAGGGTATCCCACGGCAAGGGTACCAAAATATCCCTCCTCGTGGATTTTGAATTTAATGGTCTAAACCCTTTCAGTAGGTCCTAAAAACCTGGTTTTGGGAATTTTTTACCTCCCGACCTCGATAACCCCTCCCCCCTCCAGCCACAAAGAACCCATTTTCCGGGGATTTTTGGGGTATTTTCACGTTTTATTTCATATTTCCTGCGTTTTTCGAAAAAAACCAAAATTTTCATAATCCCCGCGTTTTTCGAAGAAAACAAAAAATTATATATTCCTCGCGTTTTTCGAAAAACAGGAGCCAAAATTTTCATATCACTCACGTTTTTCGAGGAAAAAAGAACCAAAATATATCAGGCCAACCAGATTCGTGGGTAAAAAAATCAAATTCATCGAACCATAAGTCTACCGTGCAACGCAAAAATGCTGTAAACGCCAGTTTACGTTTTTTGGAGACCATGTATCATAACAAAAAATCTTGTGTACCTTGGGGCGATGTTATTTTACAGGATTCTTTCGCAATTACTATCAAGAACGTAACCTGAAAATTTTAGGTGCATGGGTGAAACAGTGTTCATTTTATAAAGTGTTACTTGTCAAGAAACGAGAAAAAATCTTGATGGATTTACGGCGTTCTTGCTTAGCACGGTAGAAATAGACCTCTAAAAAAATTCGTAATAATTGTAAATTGTCAATTTATTTACCACTTTTTACCTATTTTCTGAGAGTAAATTTGGCAACACTGGAGTGTTTATACGGCGTTCTTCCTTAGCACGGCAGAGTGCGAGGTGCCCGTTGCATGACACTCCGCATCGGCCGGCTAATTAATTTTAAGCCGAGGATTTGTCTATAAATCACCATCTCATGACCCGCGCCCGTTCCCAAGCGCCCAAGCCTCTCGGCCATACTTCCTTCTTCTCGGCTCCGGTTTTTTTCTTTTTTTTTCTTATTTCTTTTTTTCTTATCGAGCTTGTTCACGAGACTCAATGGAAACACGTGTTGCGATGTGTTCGACCGAAATCCCATTCTGTTGAGTCCAATCCGGCGGGAGCTTAATCTCCTAAGTAATTTCCCAGTCAAGCTTTCGGGTGTTCGAAATAGATCTCCTCGTGTTGATTGAGACGGGTGCTTAAGGCCAGAATCGTTACACTTTGTCACTGCCTTGCCGAATTTCTTGTCTTAGACCTTTGTTTTTGGAAAGTTGTATATGTTATATATTTTCATTTCCCTTCATCCTTTTCCTCTTCCACTACTTTTCCTTCCTTTTTCCTTGCTTCGTCTTTTTCTCTGCAATGTTCCTTTTTCACACTTGGATTGCATTTTGCAAAAAGGAACCACTAGCATTGCAATGATGCTACGATTATGCAACTTCATCCTTTGCAATAAAATTGCGGAAATTGTGAAAAACTATGAAATTTAGATGGTAATTTTTGTCTCAAATTTATAGTTTTTAGCGAGTAAAATAGAAACTATTAAGGGATAATCGGGTTTTTCCTCCAAGACAAAAGAAGTTGCACAATTTTAGCAACAGTGCAATGCTGATGGTTCCTTTTTGCAAAATGCAATCCACTTCATCTCTTGTGGTGGACCTTTGGTCTTTGAAAGCCCTGCATGTTATCTTTTCATTTCCCTTGATCCTTTTTTGCTTCCTTTTCCTCGCCCACTTCTTTCTCTTCCTCTCCCCTTCATTCGTCCTTTTCTCTTCGATGTTTATCCTTTTTTACATTCCATTTTCTTCATCTGGATCTTTATCTTCTCTCCCGCTTCATCCCCCATCCTCCTTTTCCCCCCCATATCCTCCCTTTTTACCACTATTCTTCTGTTTTTTTTACTTTCCCTTCCTCCCTCTTCCCTTTTTTTCTTTCTGCTCCTTTTTTCATCTCTTTTTAGCCTCTCCTTTTCCGCCTTTTACTCTACATTGCTCGCTTCTTTTACAACTCCTCTCTCCTGGGTTTTTCTCTTCTTCTTCTCCCTTTACTTCCCTTCTTCTACCTGTCTTCTTTTCCTTCACCCTTGGGAAGAAGACGACGAATTGTCTTTATCGATTTCCACAAGCAGTTAATTTCGAGCCATGAATGAACTCTGGGAATATTACAAAGTTCATATTTTAGCCGGAAATTCATCTCTTTTGCCGTTCCGCTTGCAGTTAATCTAGACGAACAACCAGACAAATTGTCCACATTAATTTCCACAAGAAGTCTTCGAGTCATAAATGAACTCTGGGAATATTAAAAAGTTCATATTTTAGCCGGAAATCCATCTTTTTCGCCGTTCCGATTGCAGTTAATCTAAGAAGGCAAATACCAGGGAATAAACTTTCATTTGCGGTCGAGTCCGACACGGCCATAAATTAGGAGGATGGTCTCCGTAAACTGTAAAAGTCATCGGCATCATTCCGATTGCCCTCTCTTAAAGCGAAGGTCAGAGAATGCCAGAAGAGTTAGGTCTCGCTAATTAGAGCTTTCATTGGGATCAAATTAGATTATTCATGATCATCATTTCTCAACGACGCTTATCTTATGCGCAATTCCCTATGTTGCCACCTCAGTTTTTAGATTTCGCTTCCTTAAAAATAGCCAAACAATTATTGAATGCTCGTTTTTAAGATATACATTCCGTGCAAAACTTCGGTTCTCACATCTGAAAAACTTTGGTTCTCACAGTACTTCAGATGTAAGAACTGAAGTTTCAGATGTGTGATCCGAATCTCGACAGCTAGACCTACAGTGCTCAGATGCTCAATCTGAAAACTTCAGGGATCCATATGACCTAAACTTCGGGTCCCACGCTCGAGGTTTTTTTCTCCGTGCACTTATTTTACCACATTTTGGTAAATAAAAATATTTTTATTTCCTCGTTTCCGTTTTTTTTCCTCCCTCATTCTCTTCTTCTTCCGGCCGCCTCCTTCTTCTCGTTTTTTCATCGTCTCTCTGCAACTTTTCTACGTGGCGCCCGTTGGTGGATTCGCTAGCATGCTTTTATCAATAACCTGGGCTGGATTGGGAGTGTGGCTCATGAGTGGCCGATAGGCGGGGCGAGAGACCAATGCCCGACTCAATGGAAATGTATTTTATGTGAATGGAGCTTCGAGTGCGAGGAGCTAAGTTGCTGAGTCCCAACTTCGAGACCCCCCTCCCCCTCCCGCGCTCCAACAATTGGACGCTCATGGCTCATGTCCCCGCCTCGAAAAAAGATTTCTAATGACTTCGCCACGAATTGATCAGCGCTCATTGATAATTTGAGCCCATTTCAGCTCGATGCGTTGCCAACTGTACCTGAAATCCAGAGTAAAAAGTACACATATATTTCCAGTTATATTATTCACCAGGAAGGACAAACATAATCAGTAAAGGGTTGTTACTGTTCCGAATGTATTAACAGTGGAACTTAAAAATATGTACAATTACCATTGCTGAATTATTGTCAATTTTAAACAGTAAGTTGGAAAAAGTCAACGTGCGTTAAAATCCAGAAAACTGGAAATCTCAATACAGAGGGAAAAAGCTCATTCGAGCACAATTTGCCCTGAAAGAGACTTTTCCTGCTGTATTGAAATGTTTAGTTTTCTGGATTTTACACGTTGGCTGTTTCAAACGTACTGACTATACGATTCGTGCGTCTACCGCAAGCAAATTGTTTTTCTTTTAATGCTTATGATTACGGTGCTACACTCACACAATTTTCAGACGTTCCTGGAAATTTCCTTGACTAAAAATTGAATTAACCACTTATTTTACACAAGAGAAAATATTCTTTTCCTTTTTGATAAACGTTATCTCAAAATTGTGGTCTTAAAGTTCTCAAAGCCCAAAGCTGACTTTGAAACCTTGAATCGATGTCAAAATAGGGAGATTCTTGTGAGAATTCAAAGTTCATTGGTCGTAGTCGGAATTTTCTTTTTCTTGTAGATACCACAAAGGATAAGGTAATACACTTTCTATTGCTCCCAATTTTGGTTTTACAAAAAAAAAGTTGCTTCCACAATTTTTGATACCTCCACGATAGAAATTGAGTTCCACGAGAGATTTTCCCATTGTAGCCTGAATACTCGGCGTGAAGCAGAGCCATGACGTCACAAACTCTCACAAACTTGGATAACGTCAAAAACTCGACTTTTCAAAGAGCGATATCTCGATTAATATTGAACGTAGAAATTTGATGTTCGGACAGATCTTATTATTTTTTGCTGATCTACAATAATTAGCATTAAAACACGATTCTGTCGCTAGCCCAACTGACCCATTGCCCGGTTAAATTTGGCAATAGCTAATGTGACTTGGTTCCTTTCTGCTCAACGCGGTCCGAATGTACTTTTGAAGCGGCTGCACGTCGGTTCCATCCCATATTCCCATCCCGGGAAGCACGAGACCCGAGGCGACCAATGAGGAAAGCTCCGCGCTTCCCATTCATCCACACTCGTGCCCCCTCCCCCCCCCCCCGTGCGAGCGAAGCGTGACGCCCATTGAGGCGCTGGAGTTTACGACCTCGGGACCAGAGGCCCTCGAGGCGAGGGGGGTCGATGAAGTCTCACACTTGGTTAATTAATTTCATTTGTATTACTCCTTTTTTTATTATTAATTGCTCGAATAAAGTAGTGGTCTCAACGAGATAATAAGTCGGGGGCCGGCCCGAGCGGGCCCAGATGACGGCCCCAGATAGAATCGGTAGTTGCGCAGGGGCCCGCGCCAGTGGCGTGGCGTGCTTTGCGATGTATCGACTGATCTGCCATTTAAACCTATGGGAAAGGATCGATAGACAGGGTGTTCGCAGCGAACACCTTAATAATCGATTCTTCACCATAGCTTCAAATGAGGAAATATCGATCATCGATTATGCACGCCACGCCACTGGCCCGCGCCCTTTCCTCAGTCCAGAGCCGCCGGCGACTTTTCTTCGGCTCGGCAGAGCGAAGATAGTCAGTCGCCCAATTCCTCCTTCGACTGTTCTAAATTATTTTCTTCTTGTTTCTTCCACCCTGTTCTCTTCTCACTTGTCTTATTTCTCCTCCTCCTTCATCGTTTTCTCTATCCGCTTTTCCTCAGCTCGGCAGAGCCACGATATTCACCCAATTCCTCCTTCTACTGCTCTAATTTATTTTCTTCTTCATTGCTTCCTCCCTGCTCTCTTCTCATTTGTCTTTTTTCCTCTTCCTCCTTCATCTTTTCTCTTTTTTTCTTTTCTTTAGCTCGGCAGAGCGAAAATCATCGCCCAATTTCTCCTTCTACTGTTATAATTTCTTTTCTTCCTCATTCCTTCAACCCTCTCTCTTCTGACTTACCTTTTTCCTCCCCTACCTTCATTTTTTCCCTATAACTCTTGTTTCTTTATTTTATTCTTTTCGTCGCCCAATTCCTCCTTCTACTGTTCTAATTTCTTTTCTCCCTCATTTCTTCTCCCCTCTCTCTTCTCACTTGCCCTTTACCTTTTTCTCCTTCATCTATGTCTCTAAACTCGTGTATGTCTTTTTTTTTTCTTCCTCTTTTCATCTTTCGTCCTCCTCCACCTCTTTTTCCTCTTCCACCTATTAATAGCCCTTCGTAGTGCTCATTCCCATCTTTTTTTTTTAATTTTTTTTAATTTTTTTTTTAACCTTCAACTATGCTTTAATACACAATCCTATACAATATCAATACGTATCTTACTTTTTCTTCATCTTCTTTCAGCAGATACAACGATACCTGCCCGATGCTCCAAGTTCAAGTATTGTGAGTATTGTGTTCGATTATTACGTAACGCAATTTTTCCGATTTTTGATCCCTTCTAACGCACCCGTAACGCAGCCTACGACCCCCTCTTTATTACGTAACCCTGGTTTGACCTCCCCTTCATTTCCAAAAAATTAAGAAAGCGCTGAGAAAACAGCTTGAAAAAAATTCACGCACCGAAATTCATTCGGAAAGGATCATATGATTTTTCCGCAATTAACCAGCAAAAAATCTGCCTACGTTAGTTATAACCCCAATAATCCAATATACCCTAAAATAACCCATTCGAACAATGAACCCATTCCACCGCAAAATTGGGCAACGAAGCCACCGAACGAAACGCGCCGAACAGGCTCCCACGCTTGGCGCCGTCCCCCCCCCCCTCCCCCCGTCCCCCCTCCCCGTCCCCCCCTCCCCCGTCCCCCTCCCCCTCCCCTCATTTCAAATTTGAAGTTATGTTGGCGAGGATTACGCGTCGAAAATTCAATTTTTGATTAATTCACACCCGCCTATCAAAATTCATGAGATTAGCCCGATAATGAGTCTGGGTGTGAGGTTATTTCTTTTTAATACGATCGCCCGGGCCTCCTGGCTCTCGGCGCCTGGGATCGATAGTCGAATGCACCCGATCGATATATCCCTATCTTATTAATGCTATACATCGATCAAGGAATTTCGATATCGATTCGAGGATCGACAGGCTGGTTTATTGCGCCACTCGTGCGTTGTAACCTCGCCATAAATTCACCACCGATTTATCGGCTCCTGATCCCATTGTTCGCCTCTTCCCCCGCCCTCTCATGGCTCCCGCGTTATCGCCTCGACTGGGAGGCTCGGCCCGTGTCCATCGCTTTGAAACTGAATTGCTGCGATTATTTGGAGGCTGCGTAGTTTGGATTAATGAAATTGGACGCGTTTTGTCGTCACCTAGACGAAAGAACGCAACTCTACTTCGACGTCGTCAAATTTCATTTCACAATTGAAGCGCTGGGGATTGGAAAAAAAAACACATTGGATCTAGAGTCCAGACTCTTGAAAACATCGACAAGAAAAAATACTCTTGATTCAATCGGATTTTTGCTTGAATAAAAACGAAATCCGCTTAAATTAAGAGGCTTGGTTTTTGATTTAAGCTAGATTCTGATTGAATCAAAAGTACTTTTTCTTGTCGATGTTTTTAAGAGTCTGGACTCTGGATCCAATGTGTTTTTTTTTTTCCAGTGGGTGCAAAAAGGGCATTCCTTGGTTTTCCGATTTGTACATGAAATCTTTTCGCAATTTCATCTGAGATATCTGAAAAATTCCAGAAACTTTATTCGAAAATATGTATTATTATCCTGTATGGTCCGGCAACATTCAAATGTCCATGCGGCGTTTTTTTTAAATCCGACAATATGTCGCCGATATTTTGAAGCCCCCTCCCCCATTTTTATGTTATCAACTCGATTGAAATTCGAATTGTGGCCGTTAGTCAAATATTACACTCATCTCTGAGCTTCATCTCCTCACTTGAAGAAGTTTATTAGAGGAGACGGGTAAATTCAGGTGTAGCTCAGACGGAGGATTAGGAGAGCCTCATGATCGAGAACGTGGAGGGGGCAAGTTTTAGAAGAGGGGGAGGGCTTTTTTGGATCATTTTAAAACCAGACCAATTGAGAGCGTGTGAGGAGTTTCCACTTAACCAACGAGCTGATTATTGAATTAATGGACACAGCAACAGGCAATGAATGCAATGAGGAAATAGAGTGATCCTATTGCACTGAAAAAAAATTCTCGGCGTTTTTACCAAGGTCCGTTGGTACCTTTACCATCTCACGTTTTTTACCAATTATTGGTAATTTTACCAAGACGGACTGGTAAGCTTACCTAAAAACCCGTATTTTTACTGTTTTTTTTTTTCAGGTAAGAATACCACTTTTATTGGTAATCAATTCCCGGTAACTTTGCCATTTTATCTCGGTATTTCCGCCACAGTCGATAAAAAATATTTGCGGTTTTACCAAGGTTCAGTAAAATTACCGAGGAAGTTCAATAATTTTACCGAGATTTCTCGGTAAAATTACCAATTCCATAAATGGTAATTTCACCAAGAAAAAAATGGGATCAAATAGAACCCTGAATTCTTGGTAATTTTACCCTTTTCTTGGTAAAAACACCGATATTTTTTTTTTTCAGTGTGATAGAAAACAGGTGGTTGTTAAAAGGGGGAGCATAATGAACTAACTATACAGGGTCCTTCGAGGGTTGCCGTTAGTTAGCCTATAATTACTCACCTCCTTCGTCCCTTACAATCGACCACTTCCACCAATAATATCACTCCATTTTCCCGTCGTTTCTTTCACCCATCGCTTCGTCTATCGATTTCAATAATCAGCTTGTAGGAGACACAACTTCTGTCTCCTTCCGACCCCCAGACATCCACAATAACGCCCTTGCGGGCTGATTATCGAAATTCATAAACAAAGCGATAGACAAGAGAACATAGGGAGTACGGAGCGATCTTATTGGTTGAAACGGGAGATCCTTAAAGACTAAGGGGGAAATGAAGAACTAACTGGAGGGTTCCTTGTACCCGTTGGTTAATCTATTACTTACGTCCATTGCCAATTGCAACCACCAGCTTACACCGAAAGAATCGCCCCATTTCCCCTCTGTCTTTTATGTCTATCATTTTGTCTATCAATTACAATAATCAGCCCGCTGGCGTGACAAGTCTTCTCTCGACGAAAATCGGCGGCTTTTCCGTGGCATTTAAGTCGTGTATCTCGGTCGCATGTCACAGCTCAGTTTCTCTTGATTAACGAATCATAATGAATGGCGTGAACACGGAACTATACTCGCATGCCAAGGAAGAACACCGTACGAGCCTTCAGACGCTGCCAAACTTCCTCTGACAAAACACGAATCTTCGGAGAAACTCATGAGCATTTTCCGTCCACATTTTTAGGGAATTTCGCTCGTAATTTGATCTGAAGGGTTGGAAAATTTCAACGAAACATACTCATGACTATTCTCTAAAAGAGGTATTTTCTGAGATTAAATTTGGCAACACTTGAATGTTTATACGGCGTTTTACCTTCGCACGGCAGCGGTGCGGTGTGGCTATGAAGTTGGCCGGCGGCTGGGAGTATGAGTATGAGTATAAGTATGAGTGGCGTGTCTAATTAATGAAGTTGGATGCGTGACAGTTATTAACACCTCGGATCAATTATGCCGCACTAAGCGCCAAAGTGGCGCTACGCTACGGCTACGGCGCCTAACGCAACGCCGCACTCCATGCCAATGTTGGCACCGAGTCCAAGGCGCTGCGGCTACGCACGACTTGTTTGACTCTAGTCTGACAGACTCGGATCGTGTTGCTCCTCACATGTGTCGGATGGGGACGCACTTGAAATCTGAAGGAGCAGAAGAAGAAGAAGAAAAAGAAAAGAAAGGGGAATAATTGGAGGATGGAGATTAGGAAGAAGAAGATGATGATAAAGAAGGGGAAGAAGAAGAAGGAGAAGAGGAGGGAGAGGCGGGAGAAGAGGAAGCAGGAGAAGCAGAGGAGGAAGAGGAGGAAGAAGAAGAAGGAGAAGGAGGAGGAGAATTAGAAGAAGAAGAATAATAATAAGAATGATAATATTTACTTTATCAACAACTGATGTAACTACCGGGTTAGTTGTGACCTCCACTGCGGTAGTTATCGTAACAACCGACTATTACGATAGTTGATATCGTAACAAACGCTTATCCTCTGATTACGTAGCCAGCACATTTGACCAGCGGGATGGTTTTTGAAATTTATAGACAAAACTATAGACAAAGAAGACAAAAGTGATATGGATGGATCTTATTGGTGGAGGCAGATGATGTAGATAATAGACGAACTAACGGCAACCCACGCGAGACCCTATAGCTAGTCCATCATTTTATGCATTAGTCTATAGGAACCACCCATTTCAACCAATATGTTCCGTCTGTACTTTTTCTATATTTTTTGTCCATCGTTTTGTCTCTCAATTTCAATAATCGGTCCATAGAGGTGAGAGAAGCGGCCGAAAAAGGACCCAAGCGGCGGCAACGGCGCCTTGCAGCGCGCCACCCGCACGCCGCAAGCGACGCTTGGCGAGGAAACAATGAATGAAGAGATCAAATCCACCATCAAGCAACCATCAAGGAGTGATTAATGGCGTGGATGTCATAAGCCAAGAGGATCACCTAGAGATCTGTTCACGTCACTCACGAGCACTCAGGCAGGGGGTCAAGCGGCCCATCTCACCGGCCGAACGGGGGTCATGCAGTCTCCACCGGATTCACTCTTTCTTAAAGGTGAGCTTAGGTCTTCAACCACTTCAAACCTATGTCCAGCCACGCACTGTACTGCCGTGATAGCGAAGAGAACCGTAAGTGCAAAATTTTCGAAATCGAGGTTTCTTCAAAATTCGGCTAAACCCTTTTAGATGAAATTACCGAGACAGCGAAAACAGCAAAATTCATCCTAATTTAATGAAAACGAAACGTATGAGAAAAACGTGAGTGCACAAAAAATGACGTAGTTTTTTTCAAGACAGCCGCAAGTGCATGAGAGCCAATGAAAACAGTGCTTTCCAGTAAAGTGCCGCCCTCTTCTGCCAATTTCTAACCTGAAAATGTGTTTGTTGTGCCTCCAAGACGCAACCACGAAAGCATGTAGAAGATAGCACTTACGGCTGTCTTGCCTAACAATAACCTAACACGAAACTGAATTTTACCTTTTTCATGGACTTTAAAATAAAATCGGTCGAGTTTTAATCCCCAAATGATTTCTAGGAGTCTTTCGGACGAATAATGGCAATTTGACAAAGAACGGAGGCTTCTTTCAATAAAATGTTCCACTCAGAAGCTTCTGAGCCCGTTTTCTCAGAACTTCATTTCTGCACTTACGGCTCTCTTCGCTATCACGGCAGTGTAGCGCAGAGACTGAACCAGTTGTAAGAATGGGTCCGTTGCGCTGGTCACAGAATCGTGTTTTAATGCTTGATTCTTGTAGATTAGCAAACATTTTTAAGATTCCAAACAGCAGCTTTCTACGATCAATATTAACCAGGATATCGCCTTTTGAAAAGTCAGGTTTTTGACGTCATCCACCGCGGTAGTGACACCCTTAGCTTCGTCCATCTTGCTTCCATCTGTCAGTGTGACGCACATTAATTTGCTCTGGTTACTCAACGTGAAACTCAGATGAGACCGAGGGTATTACTACCGCGGTGGATGACGTCAACAACCCGACTTTTCAAAGGGCGTAGTCCTGATACCCTCTAAAATATATTGCCCCTGGCAAGGGTTTGAGCTTCATCTCTGTTACGCATATTTTTATTATTTTGTTCCTCCTGCAAGCTTTTGGTGCAGGATATGAAAGACGCAATTTTGCCGCGCGAAGGAAGAACGCCGTATGAACATTCGAGAGATGCCACATTTCCTTCGATAAAATTTTTATTTGTTAGGAAAGTTATGAATATTTATCCTTTATATTTTCAGAATCATTTGGTAAAATTACGAATTAAATTATCTGAAAAATTGAGAGGACTATGTTCATGAATTTACCAAGAAATTCGCGTTTTGTCAAAGAAAATTTGGTAACACCTGGAGGTTCATACGGCTTGTTTCCTTTAGCACGGCAGTATTTCCTTCAAACTCTTTGTCTGTAAGAAACTACGTGGGGGAAGTCAAATGTGATAAAAAATAAAATTTTATTTTAGTTCGCTGCTGACTGAGGATGGAACTTTAAGTTCCAGAACGCGTTTCGTTTAAGTAAAAGTATCGCTTCAGGTGATGACTATCAGAAAATTTTACTTTTTATCACTTTGTCTGTTAGTTCATTCTCACTCCACTGCCTTGCAATATCGCCACGCCAACAACTGCCACGCCATCTCGCAACGAACAAATGCCAATAATCACAGCCGCGGGCTATACAACTTAATTAGTACATGAGCGAAGAAGGAAAAGGCCTCGCTCAACCCACGGACGAAAAAAACATCCGCATAATATTTAAAAACGATAATTATCGGTCATCAGAACGAAGCTCACAAAATCCCAGACGCGCGTCGAAATTTACCGAGTATCTAAATACCGCTGCACCGCGATTTACACGATATAATTAATAGCCGACTAATTATACACGCATAAGCAGCTCACAAACCGATCCCAAGGATTAGAAAAGGGAAAACATCCACCGGCTCCCTCTTTTCTCGTTTGGTCAGTTTCCTCCAATGTTGCCACGTCTCCTTGAAATCGTTCATTGCTCTGAACAAGATTCCTTGAAGATCAGCTTTGACAAAATTAATTGGGCGATTCAATTTTTACATGAAAACGGTTGTGCGGATTTTTTTTCCCCGCAAATTTAAGTGAATTTTCTGCTTAGCACGAAGCAAATTCCTTAAAATTTCCGATGGAATTGGCACGAACGTTCTCTTGTCTATTAAATGCTCTCTTCGCTATCACGGCAGCGCAGTGGCGCACGCACAATGAGTGAAGTATCCATGCAGTCTTGCAGGCACTAACAGTGTGCACCGTGGAGTACGCGCAATGCGTGAAGTATTCACGTAGTCTTGCAGGCGCTAACATTGCCGTGATTGTAATTAATCTAATAAAATCGGTCCATTTTTAATCATCTAAACGATTTTCTAGGAGTCTTTCGGATGATTAGTGGCAATGGAGATGTTGTATGTGTGAGGAATTTTCGATTTGACTATTGATTCCAATGTAAAAGTTCGCAAGAAACACGATGGTGCCACTGGTTTTCTCTGAAATCAACTCCCAAGCTCCAAAAAAGCTCTCAAGTTGAGGCCAAAATGGAGGGGATATCCCACGCTATCCTGAGAGTCCACCTCTACATCAAGACGAACTCTTCATGCTATAAATACATTAGCAGGGATGCCGTGTTTTTAGTTTTAGAGTCCCCAAATAAAGTGGCAGACCTGTCAATGTATTTGCTCCCCATCTTTGCATGGAGAGTTTGTCTTGATGTAGAGATGGACTCTCAGGATAGCGTGGGACCCCTCCAATTTGGCCTCAACTTGAGAGCTTTTTTTGAGTTTGGGAGTTGATTTCAGAAAAAATCAGTGGCATCATCGTGTTTCTCACGACCTTTTACACTAGAATCAGTGGTCAAATCGCAAATTCCTCACACATGCAACATCTCCATTACAGTTAAATTTGGGAACAGCTGATGAGATTTAGTTCCTTTCTGCTAGACGCGATCCAACTCAACTTTGAAAAATGATAGGATCGTACCGAGTTCACCCTACGCTGACGGAAATCAAATTCAAAGAAGCAGACAAGTCAAACTACGAACACATTGTAAAACCGATATTCATAATTCGGTAAACCCTCTTTAATTTTCAAGACGAGACATGTACCTAAGCGTTTCTCACATTCCCGATCAAATTAAATCTTGCAACACTCGTGTGTGCATACATCCGTGCGTTCTCTGTATCGCGGCTAAGAGCGCCGGCCACTCCTCCGCAGTAAATTACCTTTAATCGAGTTAAACTGTCGAAATATTACTGTGCGCGTAATCGATGAACGCGGCTATTAATAAATGGCCGTATTTCTATCACACGGAACTAAGTGCATCAAGACACGAGCCCTGAGACCCGTAAGAATACGTGCATAACAGGGCTCACGTCACAATGCATTTAGTTCCGTTTGATAGAAATACGTCCAAATGTGCGGGAGCTCTTCCATGGCCCCCGGGGGCCCCGCCGCTAGTTTTTCGGATTCCAGCCCCCCCCCGCCCCGGGCACCTGTTCAAGCCTTGAAGTAGCCTCTAATTTGGGTGAAAGCTATAATCTGGGCTAGGCTTCGATGCCCCACGAAACCCCATTAAATTATCCCCTCGAATCCAGTGTGTATGAGTTAGAGATAAGTTCGTCTTCCGAGGTAATTTCTAATTTGGACGTATTTCTGCCGGACGGAACTATGTGCATTGAGACATGAGCCCCGAGACCCATGAGAACATATGCGTAGCAGGGCTCGCGTCATAATACACATAGTTCCGTTTGGCAGAAATACGTCAATTTGTGAACCTCGCTTGATCTTCAAACAGGAGATGGCTCTCGTTCGCGTCGGGTGTTAAATTAAAGTATTTACAGCCCTGTTGGTGGAAAATAAAATGTACTGTTAATACTCATTGCACAGAAAATAGTCGCATATCAATTAAATAAGTTTACGCAGTAAGAATACAGTATTACACACTGAAAAAAAAATTCTCGGCGTTTTTACCAAGGTCCGTTGGTACCTTTACCATCTCACTTTTTTTACAAATTATTGGTAATTTTACCAAGACAGACTGCTAAGCTTACCTAAAAACCGGTATTTTTATTGTCTTTCTCAGTAAGAATATCACTTTTATTGGTAATCAATTCCCGGTAACTTTGCCATTTTATCTCGGTAATTCTACCACAGTCGATAAAAAATATTGGCGTTTTTACCAAAATCCAGTAAAACTACTGAGAAAGTCAATAATTTTACCGAGATTTCTCGGTAAAATTACCAATTTCATAAATGGTAATTTTACCAAGAAAAAGCTGGGACCAAATAGAACCCTGAATTCTTGGTGATTTTACCCTTTTCTTATTTAATACACCGAGATTTTTTGTTCAGTGCAATACAATACAATATCCAAAATTTAAAGTTTCCAAATTTGGTCAATCAACCGAGTTCTTTTGGTTGATCTGTCACAATTGGAAAATCCGGCAAACAATTGTTTCGAAAGACACACGTCTCTTTTGCGAAACGCAAATATTTTAGACCCCCCCCCCCCCCCTTATTTTTCCACGACATCGAATTTATCGGTGAGCCCCGTTTTAAATACCTAAACTAATCGCAACATATATTTTTTCTCGTTTCATTCATCACTCATTTATATTCTAATTCCTGCGTTAGGCTCGGCCATTAAAGCAGAGCGGTTGCGAAAAATGGAATCTCGTTTCTCTTGCATCTCGCCGCATTTTATCAAATTTCGAGGGATTAAAACGATTTATTCTCCATTACGAGACCGGAAAGCAATCAAGGATACGATTGGGAATCAAAACTGAAAACAATAATAATATCACATGGACCGAAATTAATAAAAACGGCGATGCGGAATGCTGTGGGATGCAGTAGCGTGGCGTGAATAAGGATCGATTATCGATACATCGCCATTTGAAGCTATGGTAAAGAATCGATTACTAAGGTGTTCGCTGAGAACACCCTGATAATCGATCTTTTTTCATAGGTTTGAATGGCGAATCAATCGATACATCGCAAAGCACGCCACGCCACTGATGGGATGCTTTTCGTGTTGAGGATGGGTAGAGAAAGGATTTCTCTCAAGCTAAGGAAAAACATTCTATTAACATTTGAGGGTTGCCAAATTTCCTTCGATAAAAAGTTAATTTTTGATGACAGCTACGGATAATTCTCCTCGGAATTTTCAGGAAATTTAGATTAAGTTGCGAACAAAATTTTCTGAAAATTTGGTGGAAAACCGTTAACGAATTTTCCCGACAATTCGTGATTTATTAAAGGGAATTTGGCAACGCCTGAAGGCTCATACGGCGTTTTTCCTTAGCACGGCAGATTAGAATTTATTGTTTTCGGCCCGGGTATTTTTTCACCGGAGGTGTCGGGGTATTTAACATCGCCGCTCGCGGTTTATTCCCTTTTTTTTGCGAATAATTTATTATTTACGACATGATTTATACGGGAGCTGAGCGCGAACATGAATCAATCGCGGGTATTTAATCCCACGCTCAATTCCGTTTCATCTCGCTCATCATTGCGATGTATCGATTGAGTTGCCTTTTAAACCTATGGAAAATGATCGATAGACAGGGTGTTCAAGATGAACACCTGAATAATCGATTCTTTATCATAGCTTCAAATGGGAAAGTATCGATAATCGATAATTCACGGGCTGACTATCTTTTCCGCACAAAGTACATTTGTGGTGATTTTTCCGATTATCGTTGCCGCACAAAATCATTTTCGCACAAATAATTTTCTGTAGTATGTGGCAACGTCGAGAAAAATATGAGGCATATTTAAGAAAAATCAGTGAACAAAGATTGAAAGAATTATTTCTTTCCTTACTCAGCAGTCCAGCACGGATCGTCAGGGTCCAGATCTGTGCGCAAATGATTTTGTGCGGCAACAGTAATCGGATGAATTGCCACAAATGTACTTCGTGCGGAAAAGGTGATTTAGGGACTTGAACGAATGGATAGAAGTGTAGACATGTGTAACCATAAGTACGAAACTTTTCCATCATCATCTTGTCATCTCATCAAAAGTCTATAGGTTTTTCACAGATTCAGAGACTTTAACGAAAGGGTAGAAATGTAGAGACTTGAGTGCTCTAAGTAATGCCGTGGGGGACTTTCCCATCTTTCTCCCGTGTTCATATGAAGATTCAAGTGGTTGAAATTCTTCAATTCAAAGGCTTTAGCGAAAGAGTTGAGCATTATGAGCATATCTCAAACATTTGAATTACACTCTCAAAATAGCCCTCTAAACGACACGCTTTTTTTGGAATTCGACGATCGTCATCAATGCGACTAAAGCGGTTTTTCTTGTTTTCGACGCATTCGCAATTTCGGCGCTTGCGTGATTTGGAAAATAATAGGTCTAATATCTCCCTGGCACACCGAAAAAAAATCTGAGTGTATTTAATAAGAAAATGGTAAAATTACCAAGAATTCAGGTTTCTATTTGATCCCAATTTTTTCGTGGTAAAATTACCATTTATGGTATTGGTAATTTTACCATTGAAGTTTCTCCGTAATTTTACTGGACCTTAGTAAAAACGCCAATATTTTTTATCGACTGTACCGAGATAAAATGGCAAAGTTACCGGGAATTGATTACCAATAAAAGTGGTATTCTCACCTGAAAAATACAGTAAAAGTACCGGTTTTTAGGTAAGCTTACCAGTCTGTCTTGGTAAAATTACCAATAATTAGTAAAAAAAGTGATATGGTAAAGGTACCAACGGACCTTGATAAAAACGCCGGGAATTTTTTTTTCAGTGCAGGCTTCTACGTTAAGTTATGTGGAGGAGTATGTTAATTTCCCGGGACAACGCGGCAACAAGGAGCTATCCCGATGGAAGATAGGTAGGCCTGGTCATCGGGCCGTTTTAACAGTTATTAATATCATAACAGGTAGGTTTAAGAGAGGATAAATGGTATTAATGAAGTGTATCGATGCCCAGCGCCGAACACGGCCCCCGGCTCCTCTTAACCCCATCTTTCCTTGAGCCGGGAAATACATGGGGTTGTATGGACCAAAGGGCTCATCCCGCAATTCAGATATGTGTTTTAGACAGCGATGCAATGATTATCTCGGCGCGACTCACTATTTAACCATTATTCAAATCAATCGGTTTTGTTGAAACCGCGCATGTAGGTTTCTCGATGAGATCAGCAAGTCGATTGTATCGAATGGTCTCGATCGATATATAGTTGTGCAATGAGATAGGGCTTCATAGATTCTATAACGATTCTGAAACCGATTCGCGGGGTGAATCGTATGTGAGACATACGAGGTTTTGGCATTAACTGATTCGAATACGCCGGGGGGCTGGCCACTCATTCATTTCTGGATCGTGATAGGCGCCGGCCATTGAGGCTCCTGGCGAGGCGTGAATGATCGATTATCGATATTTCCTCATTTGAAGCCGTGGTAGAGAATCGATTATTAAGGCGCTCGTTGCGATTGATCCTTTTCCATTGGTTCAAAGGCGGATCAATCGATATATCGCAAAGCACATCACGCCCCTATCGGAGGCGAAAACAACAGCGGCGATTAATTTGGAGCGGATGAGAAGGAGGCTGAGGAAAAACGTCGTATGAACATTCTGGCGTTGCCAAATGTCTCATGATAAAATACGAACTTTTGACACATTTTTCGAACATTGATCCTTGAATTTTTTTTCGATTATTATACCCTCACGATTCAATCTAGTGATACGAAAAATTTGCCGAAAAAATATGAATATTTTTTCTTGATTTCCGAGTTTTATGGAAGACAATTTGGCAACGTTCGAATGTCGATACTACGGTTTACCCCGGCACGGAAGCGAAGACCATTCCTCGAGGGAAAGGGGCGTTAAATGGAGGGTTTTAAAGTGACGTCATCGCAGTTTAGAGAAGTGAGGAGATAGCTTTATAGTTGGGCTTTGCTCAACCTAAGATAAAGAGCTTTCATGGCAGTCCGTGGAAAGAAAAACTTCAGTGTCTTGGACCGAACTGAGTGAACCGAATGATAAACTAGATGTATCGTGTAATTCTTTAGAATCTTCTTATTTAGATATTTTATCAAATAAAACTTCTGAAAATATCGTTTGTTCGATTCAAATGCCATGTTTTCATGTGTTTTTCACGTGTTATTCGCAGATATGCTAATTTAAATTGTTACCGCCGTATAATTGAAATTTTTGTCAAATTTCAGCTTCTTCTCAATGTTACGGTGAGTCGCCATCTCGTTTGTTAATTCACGGCCGTAAGAGCATCATGAAGCCTAAACACTCGTCGACCAATCGGAAAGCGGCACAGTTTTCCTGTGGTAAAAAAACACGAATGGCAATACTTTGTCTTCACGGAGAAAAAAACCTCGTGCGTGGAACCCGAAGTTTAGGTCATATGGATCTCTGAAGTTTTCAGATTGAGCATTTGAACACTTAAGGTCTAGGTGTCGAGGTTCGGATCACACATCTGAAACTTCAGTTCTTACATCTGAAGTACTTCAAATGTGAGAACCGAAGTTTTTCGGATGTAAGAACCGAAGTTCTTCGGATGTAAGAACCGAAGTTCTTCGGATGTGAAAACCGAAGTACTTCAAACGTAAGAACTAAAGTTTCAGATGTGTGATCCAAACCTCAGCAGCTGGACTTTAAGTGTTTGAATGCTCAATCCGAAAACTTCAGAGATCCATGCGACCTAAACTTCGGGTCCCACGCACGAAGTTTCTTTCTCTGTGTATAAAGGTACTCTAGTAATGACTAGCTCTATCCTCTGTAACTTGGCTTGGAGCTAAAATCAAGACCTAGAAAGGGGCACACCCCCTCTTCCCTCTTTCCTCTGACCACTACTCCGTCGAAGGAGGTGAAAAATATAGATGTCAACGCGGTTGTCAGTGACACCGGATAGGCGCACAATTGCCCAGCTCGCGCGTTTCAACGGGAACCCGGATCAATGAAGCTTTCCTGAGACATAACCACGTAACTCCAATGATATCCTGATGCAGATTCGTGTTTCTTGCTCGGCACGGAGGAGTGGTTGATCTGAATCATGAGCCCATATTTACACGGACACAAGCAAATACGAGGCCATACTTTACGCTCGGATCTCGCGCCTCCCCCTTCAACTCTGCTGCAGGATCTGAATCCCATCGCCGAGATAGATGCCCTCCTCTCCGTCTCTCTCTCGCACGGCCGCGCAAAGGAATAACACCGTATGAACTTTCGGATGTTGCCAAATGGTGACAAGGTGACAAGCGTCTTGTACTTTACCGGGCAGTACACACAAAAAAGTGTCAGTGGTTATCCCCGAAAATTATGGTACTACCCCAATTTGTTGATGATCTGGACATTTCTAATTGAATCAGTGAGTTTGAAAACACACCAACTCGGGTTTTTTTCGATTTTCATTTTTTTACGGTTTAGTGACACTTTAGGATGGAAGCATCTGCACGCAAAAGGAAATTTCGAAATTGAAATCGGAAGTGCTCGAAACAGCGACGGGAAAAGGGAATAATCAAAGTATTTCATTGGAAATACCAATTTTTTGCCATTTCAAGGGAAACGGGTGACCACCCGATCTTGCGGTTTTCTTTTTTCGGTTTAGTATACCTTGTACCAAGAAGTTATATAAATATTCAAGCGTTATTCAGATCGAAAAATATAAATTTTTCTGGGCAGACTTTGAAAAATCAGTATCTGAAAGTCAGTGAGAACGAAAAAACACCAACTCGGACATTTTTAAACGCTTAATTCACTGTCATCAAACATGGTGTGTTGATTTCAACTTGGTGCTTTACAAAGTCTCTAAGTACTTGTCCTTTGGCAACAAAAAGGTTTTTCGTAAACTAACTTCTTCGCCCACTGCGCAGTTTTAGGTGTTTCCTGAAGAATTTTTTTTTTCCGAGTTGGTGTAAGTGTTTTCGAACTCACTGATTCAATTGATTGTGGTAGCACCGCAACTTAAGTCAGGGTCCCTGTCAAAACTGTCCCATGGGTTCCATTAAGAATTTATGGGGACCAATAGAACCAATAGGGTTTTCATGGGAACCAATGGGAACCCTCAGGATAAGGAAGTAAACCTGTTGGTATACCCATGGGAGACCATCGAGAACCTATGGGACAAGCAGAGAGGCCTCTTGGGACCCGTAGGGTGGCCAGAGAGACCTAATGGGGCCCTTTGGACAGTCGGAGTGACCTGAGGAAACCCTCTGGGCAGACAAAGGAAGGACCGTACACATTATATAAGACACTCTGTCGGGAATGTGGAGTAACAACACAATTGTCTGCAGCTAGGCACAGTTTCCATGCTGTGTTAGGTGTAAATTGTAAGTCATGCGACAAAAGCTCGCGCATTGTACACGCACTTCGCGCATTGTTGAGTTGAAACATCAAACGTCAAAGTATTGTTATGTCACCACTCATCGATGGTGCTATCTTAATGCATGTATTAGCTTACTGAATGGTGCTAATTCAGAGCTAATCAGAGATTGACGTTTGTCTGAACATACGATGCGCAATAAGCTCTAATTCTTGCGTGTTGCTCTTGCATGCAACAGACCCATTTGCACGTATTTCTGCCAAACGGAGCTACATGCATCAGAACGTGAGCTCTGTTATGCATATAGTCTTATGGGTCTCAGGGCTCATGTCTCAATGCACATAGTTCTATGTGTTGCAGAAATACGTCCACTTGATATAAATTGTTGGAAAATTAAAAAAAAAATAAAAAAAAAAATAAAAATAATCGCAACATTCCTCGAAAATGATATCTTTTCTGAGAGTAGATTTGGCAACATTCAAACGGTCATAAGGCAATTTTCCTTAGCACGGCAGCTTGGGCTACGCGCGATAGTAAGATTCCCATCTGGAGTAGTCGCGAACGGTGGACGTCGCGTCGCGGTCTCCTAATTGGACTACATTTTGCAATTTGGACCTATAGATTCTAGCCCGGTTTAAAAACAACGTACGTGCCATTAGTTGCCCTATGCACATAAGTGTTTTTCCAGAAGAGCCAGAATTTATAGTTCCAAATTGCAAAATGCTGTCCAATTTGTCTTCATTGTCCTCGACACATACACCTATCGCTAATAGTGGGGCCGATGAGCGTAACAATCGTGCACTTCTGGAAGAAAGCATGAAAATTTCAGGGATTCATCTCTACCCTATAGACATTCGATTTAGACATAGACCCCAAAAATCTGAGCCCTACAGCCCTACCATTCAAAGGCAACTTTGCAACGACGCGGGGGAGATCGGACGGTATTTACCTGCGAAATCCCGGTCGCTGCTTCTCTGCTGCCGTACTAAGGAAGAACGCCGTATGAGCCTCCAGGCGTTGCCAAATTTCCTTTGGTAAATCACGAATTTTCGGGAAAATTTGTAAATAATTTTCTTCCAACTTTTCAGATAATGTTGCTTGCAATTTCACCTAAAATCCCTGCAAATTTCAAGGAAAAATATCCATAGCTTTCCTCAAAAATGAACCCTTTATTGAAGGAAATTGGCAACTCTCGAATGTTCATACGGCGTTTTTCCTCAGCACGGCAGTCCGGTCGGCTGGGAGCCTATTAAGGGGCGAGCGACAAAAACACAAATTAATCGGGCCGATAAATTAAGACGCGTTTACGTGAGCATGTGACCACATCCGAATAGAATATTTTATGGGCAGCGGTCGGCTCGCTCACGCCACCGGCCACCACCACCACACCACGGCGTAGCATACTGCCGTGCTAGGAAAAACGCCGTATGAACCCTCAGACGTTGCCAAATTCCCTTTGATAAAACACGAATTTCCTGGTAAACTTATGAATATTTTTCTTCCAATTTTTCAGATAATTTTGCTCGCAATTTCACCTTAAGTTCCTGGAAATTTCAAGGATAAATATTCATAATTTGTCTCAAATATAAACATTTTATGAAAGGAAATTTGGCAACATCTGCAGGTTCATACGGACGTTGTTCCATAGCAAGGGCAGCATAGCACACTGGCCGGCTCATCAATTTACCGCCGGTTATTAACTTCAACATGACTCAGAGTGAGCTGTTCTCGCTCACCATTCATCCATCCGGAGCATGTGGAAACGCAGCCACCATTCCGCCGTGATAGCGAAGAGGGCAGTAAGTTACAAATTTTCGAAATCCAGTTTCCTTCAAAATTCGTCCAATCTCTTTTGGATGAAATCACTGAAATAGCTAAAACAGCAAAATTCATTTTAATTGTGTCAAAACGAGACATATGAGAAAGCCGCAAGTGCGCAAGAAAGACAGCAGTATAAGTGACATGATTCCTCCAAAAAGCAAATGAAAATACTGCCGTGCAACGCAAAAACGCCGTAAACGCCATTTTAATTTTTTTGGAAACAATGTATCATAGCAGAAAAACGTGTCTACCTTGGGATACTGTTTTTACAAAATTCTTTCGAGAATCCTTTCAAGTACTTAACCTAAAAATTTGAGGTGTATGGCTAAAACATGTTTTATCTTCTAAAGTGTTAAGTTCCAAAAAACGCGGGAAAATCTTGATGGATTTACGGCGTTCTTGCTTAGCACGGCAGAATAGTGCTTTCAAGTACAGTGCCGCTGCGCTGTACTTTTAAGAGATCAGCGAGCTGATTGTTGAAATTGATAGACAAAGCTACAGACAAAGAAGACGGAAAGGATGTGAAGGTAACCTATTGGTGGAAGCACATAGCAAAAGTGAGAAACCGCATATCTCCGCTAGGGACGTTTTAAACTTCCTGCCATACTTTATTTTTTCTTTGGGAAATATCCGTCGTAATTTCTTGAAATATTTTTCTCTGTACAATAATCAAATAGGACTGAAAAATTTGAAACGCCGCGATAAAGCTACGTGGTTTCGTACTTTGGCCATCGATACCGATGGTGAAATCGCTGAAACGGACGTCGCACATACCTATCTCGGTCGGCGGAGTTGCAGACTTCCTGCTATATTTTTACTCACTGTAAATGGAAAATTACTCAATGTCATTCAATGAAAACTTACGTGATTTGATTTCTGGATCAGAAAAATATACTGTAAAAAATTCAAGCCGAGATGGACCATACTAAGGAAGAACGCCGTATGAACATTTGAGAGTTGCCAAATTTCCTTCGATAAAATAATAATTTCTATGGAAATTTATGAACATTTGTTCTTGAAATTTTCAGGAATTTTAGGTGAAATTGCGAAGAAAATTAGCTAAACAATTCTATAAAAAATATTCGTAAGTATGCCAGGAAAATCGTGTTTTATCTAGTGAAATTTGGCAACGTCTGAAGGCTCATACGGCGTTCTTCCTTAGCACGGTATACCATAGTCCATTTGACGAAAATCGTCGGGAGGCACGTTTTATCGGGTAAATCTGACAACGGGGGCGCGAGACGTTAGTTACATGTGTATTCGGAATGGTCTCGTTAGTTAGTTCACACAAAATCGTGTTTCCACTGACTTAAGGCTCAAACCCATGCAGGCACATCATTACCCTCGCCGTTTCTCCGCGGGACGCTAAATTAACATAAATGCTCCGGCTATTTATTTTATTTTTATTATGCCGAGTGTTTATTTTTTAATAAGTACGTAGCCTCAGACGAGAGCCTCCCCCCCCCCCCCCCCCTGTGACCCTCGACGCGAGCGCAGCCTTACCGGCCGCAACCAGACGCATGTTGCCTTGTTTAACCCACAAAAGTGGAATTGAGTCGATTTATTTTACCGAATAGACGCGTTCAGTGTGACGTCACATCTCGATATAGTTTCAATACCTAGAAAGTCAAAAATTACCCCAACAAACGAACATAACCTCCAAAGTGAATAATTAGAGAAAATTACACTGGAATCCGCTGGAAATAGGCAAGGAGGTGGGGTGGAGGGTGGGGGGAGGTCATTAATGTTTGCAGTAGATGAAGACTACCTAGTAAGTGACTGATAAAACCCAAGCAGCAATAACCGTAATGCAGTTTTTAGACTCTTAAAAACATGGTTAAAATACTTTATCTACCCTAGGGTAGCGAGAAAGTAAAAAAAAAATTAGCAGACCCTATAAGACTATTATTTCATGTGAGATTTACGTCTGATAATTTACCAAAAAAGTCATGAAACGTAGTATTTTTTGACAATTTTTTAACATTTTGTTCAAAAATTTTAGTGCTCAGAACTACAATAAATCTTTTAATAGATTTATAATTGTTTTCCTTTAATCTCAATAACTCTCCTAAATTATATTCATGAAATGCCCCAAATATTAACATAAATGTTAGCCATACATTTCAAATTTAATAGTTATTTAAAAGTATTTTTAATTGTTATAGCTTTTGAAGAAGAGTTGTAGTTTATAGCTCAGTAAGACGCTTCCGGTATGCTTTTGGTGAAACACGAATAAAAAACAAAAATTTGTTACCGCGGAGCTCATATTTTTTCCAACGAGATAAACCTGAGTTTCCTGCTCTGGTCGGCAACACTTTCTGGACTCAATGAGCGGGAACCATGCGCAGGTATCTATTAAGTTATATGATCTTCTCTACAAGATTTATTGGTGTTTATACCGCTCACAAAAAATATTATCACCTATTTTTTCTCTTTTTTTCGCCGTGTTGCTCTTTATTTTGAGTGTCTTTGATTCGGATGTTATCACGCGAGAGCGCAGTTGCCAAATTAACGTACTTCTCTATCTAGTATATGTGCGTTTTCACTCTTACGAATAAAGTTAAATTGTGAGAGGCGAGGATTTTTGATTTAACTACAGCTGGACTTAATTTTGTCATAAGGAGATACTTTCTCCAACTCAATTCTTAAAGCACACTTTTCGTCACCTTCCGGCCGAAGTATCACAAGCGCCATTCGACGTTTAAAAATTTCCACCACCATTTTCTTTTTGTACAGAGAAATTGCTCAATAAAGCTGTCCGAAAATTTCACTGAATTTTCCTTGTGTTGCCAATAAAATTCAGTGACATTTTCAAACAGATTCAACCAACAATTTCTCTGTAAAAAAATGGCAGCGAAAATTTTGAAACATCGCATAGCGCTTGTGATACTTCGGCCTAAAGGAGACGACATCTGCTTCTGTATTATAAAGCTAAAGATGTTTACTTTTTTGCCAAAATGAGCCAAGAACAATAAACGACCCACTTACGAATTTGGATTGGACAATTTTTTCTAAAACCAACACAAAAGCCACCAAAATGCTTTTCATAGTTTTGGACTACCTCCTACAATTTTTAGTGGTAAGTACACTCGAGATCTAAAGAGTATCAAACTCCTAATCCAGAGAGAAATTTTAAGGGTTGCCACGGAGTTTTTAATATCTTAAGGTTCTTAATAGTCCAAAGTATCGGTTACTATTACAGCGGGCGTGGCATGATCTAGACAAATGCCCATTAGTTAAATATTTCTCTGACTTAAGATCTTTAGCAATTTGGACTGTGCTGGAAAAAATAATTTTTTTAGGACCTTGAAGGACCTAAGATCCCCTGTAATTCCTTGTTTTGAACTACTTCTGAGGTAAAAAATAAATCCGAACAGAGGCGGATCCAGCAATTTGGCAACAACGGATTTCCTCCATTTAAACCTATGATAAATAATCGATTCTTGTCGGAGCACCTGGCAACTCCAAGAATCGATACTTTTCCATAGGTTTAAATGGAGGAAATCCGGTGTTGCCAAATCGCTGGATCCGCCAATGAATCCGAAGTTGAAAATTATTGCAGAATACCAATTTCTGTGAGTTTTAGGGCATAAAATCGTCCCTAATATTTAGGCAAAAAACGTTGTCTTTTGCAAATTTGAGGAGGATAAGGCTTTAGCTATGACAGCAGGTTGATTTGAAATTAAAATCTATAGAAGGAAAAAGATGGATCTAATCATACAAGGGACACGCGCCTGCAGTCTAACTAGTCGTTTAACTCTGAGACATCATGTATACAGTGGCGATTTTGCAGCTAGCAAACCGTCAATTCTCCATTTAAATAAATGAAAAATATCGACTTTAGATAGATAAACTGATTCACCGAGAATCAACTGTTTAACATACATTTAAATGGAGAAAAAACTGCAGTGTTGCCAACTTACAAGAATCGCCTCTGCCTACATTTCTACCCTTTCGTTAAAGTCTCTAGACCATTAAAATTCAAACCCGTTCATCGAAAACAATAAGTTCACTGCTGACTGATTTAATGCAATTTATTTTAACGTCTATATCTTTTTGTCAAAGTCTCTAAATTTAATTCATATTTAAATGATACACTGGAGAAAAAATACATTGGATCTAGAGTCCAGACTCTTAAAAACATCGGCAAGAAAAAAGACTCTTGACTCAATCAGATTAATTAAGCTTTAATCAAGAACCAAGCCTCTTAATTTAAGCGGATTTCCTCTTGATTTAAGCTTAAATCTGACTGAATCAAGAGTCCTTTTTCTTGTCAATATTTTCAAGAGTTTGGACACCAGATCCAATGTGTTTTTTTTTTTTTTCCAGTGAAGGCTTAATCAGAGCCACGGGATCCACAACGAAGAAACGCACTGTACGAGCCTTCGGGTGTTGCTTGATTACCTTTAACAGAACGCAAATTCTCTAGGAAACTTTCGAATAGTTTTCTTCCAATTTTCGGTAGAACTTAATCGAATTGGATGTGAAATAATTGAAATTTCAAAGAAAAAATATTCAAAACTTTTCTCTAAAAAAAAGAAAAAAAAGAAAAAAAAAAGAAAAAAAAGAAAAAAAAGAAAAAAAAAGAAAAAAAAGAAAAAAAAGAAAAAAAAGAAAAAAAAAGAAAAAAAAGAAAAAAAAGAAAAAAAAAGAAAAAAAAGAAAAAAAAAGAAAAAAAAGAAAAAAAAAAGAAAAAAAAAAAAAAAGAAAAAAAAGAAAAAAAAAAAAAAAAAAAAAAAGAAAAAAAAGAAAAAAAAAGAAAAAAAAGAAAAAAAGAAAAAAAAGAAAAAAAGAAAAAAAAGAAAAAAAAGAAAAAAAAAAGAAAAAAAAGAAAAAAAAAGAAAAAAAGAAAAAAAAAAGAAAAAAAGAAAAAAAGAAAAAAAAGAAAAAAAAGAAAAAAAAAGAAAAAAAAGAAAAAAAAGAAAAAAAAAGAAAAAAAAGAAAAAAAAAAAAAAAGAAAAAAAAAGAAAAAAAAAAGAAAAAAAAAAAAAGAAAAAAAAGAAAAAAAAGAAAAAAAGAAAAAAAAAGAAAAAAAAGAAAAAAAGAAAAAAAGAAAAAAAGAAAAAAAAGAAGAAAAAAAATGGTATACATTTTACAACCCTCGAATGTTCATGCGACGTTTTTCTTTATAGTCCAGGCAATAGAGAATTTTTGAGGGAAAGTTTAGTCGAACTAGCAATTATGGGCTAACTTTATGTTTTTTGGGTCGTAGAATCCGAATTTCGACTTGCCTGACAGATCCGACCCTCTCCCCGGCCGCCATTTTGAAAAAAACGACTAAAATTTACGGTTTTTCCCCATTTTTTGCTCATAACTTTTTTTCTGTTCAAAATTTCGAAAATCTCGTCACTTTTGTGGAAAGACGATTAAATTTGCAAGAGATTGGTATATACATATGTACACTTAACGTGAAAACCGCGAGAATGGGAGCGCGACGAAGGCAGCGGGAGATATCGATCTTACGCCACTAGATACGAGGGTCATCCAAAAAGTAAGGTTCCCTACCTTGTATCTTCCGAGCGAGACAAGATAAATCAAAGCAGTAAAAAATCACATATCAGGCATACTCTAAGCTTTAAAACAAGCTCAAGTTTTTGAAAATCGGTCGAAGGATTCGCGAGTAAACTTAATTTTACAGAGACAACCTCCTATGTCGGCGCGAGCCCATACCTCCGGGGTCAGGATGCGCGGAGAGTCGATTATTGAAGACTCGGGTTATCGCCTCTATACACCACATCAACAAGGAATTTTAAGGTTTTTATTGAGTAGGCCTCACCTTACTTTTTGACGTAGTCTCCACATCTTTTTTTGACATTTCTGGTATCATTACAGCAGCTTCTTGATGCCTCCCGAGAAGAAGCTTTCGCCTTGACTCCAAAACCAGTCATTGACAGCTATCTGCACTTCCAAAGCAGTTGCTTTGCGTAGGGAAATTTTCCCCCAATCCTTCAAACTCTCTTACTTTAGCTTCATGTGACTTCATTTGTTCCCGAGCGGAACAACTTCCACGATGGAAGCGATTTTCAACCAATTCAGAGGTACAGATAGCTGTCAAAGACTGGATATTGGTGTTAGAGTCAAGGCGAAAGCTTCTATACCCGGAGGGCATCAAGAAGAGCTGAGGAGGCTGTAATGTTACCAGAAATGTCAAAAAAAGATGTGGAGACTACGTCAAAAAGTAAGGTAAGGCCTACTCAATGAAAACTTTAAAATTCCTTGTTGATGTGATGTATAAAGGCGATAACCCGAGTCTTCAATAATCGACTCTCCGCGCATCCTGACCCCGGAGGTGGGCACGCGCCGACAGGAGGTCGTCTCTGTAAAATTAAGTTTACTCGCGAATCCTTTGACCGATTTTCAAAAACTTGAGCTTGTTTTAAAGCTTTGAGTATGCCTGATATGTGATTTTTTACCGATTTAATTTATCTTGTTTCGCTCGGAAGGCACAAAGGTAGGGAACCTTACTTTTTGGATGACCCTCGTACTTAACACCCTTTATCCCTGCAACCCTTTACGTTTAAGTCATATTAAACAAGCGGTTATTTCAATGTATTATTTTATTAATCCCATAACATAAATGACTGGTTACGGATTTAGACAAAATCAAAAATATTTTCAAAATGTGGACATGTTTGATAGGTAAGTAAGTGAGTTAGTCCAATCGTGGGCGTTTGGCAGCTCGGTGCAACGAAGTTCTAACTTTTGGTGACGGACAGGTGGATGGGCCTGGTTTTCCTCCATAGACATCACGGCCGGCGTTGATCTCCGACTCTAACACAGTATCCAGAATATGAAGCTAGAAGTCAGACGAAAAAAAAAAAAAGAAATGAAAAGAAAAGGGGAAAAAAGGAACCTAAATTGATGGAAGATTAAAATTTTCGCATCACTAATCCCAAATAGAAAAAGCATTCTGGCGTACTGTATCTAGCAGTCTGGTGTTCATATATGGTGTGTATTTCTGATAATCCTTACCCAAATTTTTGGTAATGATTATCAGGAGTACATGTCACTAACGAACACCTGATTGTTTAATAAAGCTTGCCATGGTATTTTTTCTATGCAAGAAGTTTTTTATGACAAGCGAGCAGTGTAAAAGAAATAACAAACCTTTAGGTACATTGTTTATTTCTGAATGTGGGCTTTCTGGAAGGTCTTGAACTTCAGTCATGACAGCTTCAAAATCTTCTTCTGTACTTGGCTTGTCGAAAAAGTCATAAGCTTCAACATCATCCTCGTCTTCAGAGTCCGCTAAAGCAATTTCAGGCATGTTCTCGCATGTATCACTGCAGTTGATGCACAATGCTGAGCATTTAAGCCCACATTTCCTGCAACCGCACGCGCCTGGACAACTCGTTTTGCACTTGCAGGATTATCAGAAATACACATCATATATGAACACCAGACTGCTTGATACAGTAAACCAGAATGCTTTTTCTATTTGGGATTAGTGATGCGAAAATTTTAATCTTCCTTCAATTTAGGTTCCTTTCTTTCCCCCTTTTTTTTCCTTCCCTTCCCTTCCCTTTTCTTTCCTTCCCTTCCCTTTTCTTTTCTTTTCTTTTCTTTTTTTTTTTCGTCTGACTTCTAGCTTCATATTCTGGATACTGTGTTAGAGTCGGAGATCAACGCCGGCCGTGATGTCTATGGAGGAAAACCAGGCCCATCCACCTGTCCGTCACCAAAAGTTAGAACTTCGTTGCACCGAGCTGCCAAACGCCCACGATTGGACTAACTCACTTACTTACCTATCAAACATGTCCACATTTTGAAAATATTTTTGATTTTGTCTAAACCCGTAACCAGTCATTTATGTAATGGGATTAATAAAATAAAACATTGAAATAACCGCTTGTTTCATATGAATTACACGCAAAGGGTTGCAAGGATGCAGGGTGTTAAGTATCTAATGGCGCAAGATCGATATCTCCCGCTGCCTTCGTCGCGCTCCCATTCTCGCGGTTTTCACGTTAAGTGTACATATGTATATACCAATCTCTTGCAAATTTAATCGTTTTTCCACAAAAGTGACGAGATTTTCGAAATTTTGAACAGAAAAAAAGTTATGAGCAAAAAATGGGGAAAAACCGTAAATTTTAGTCGTTTTTTCAAAATGGCGGCCGGGGGGAGGGTTGGATCTGTCAGGCAAGTCTAAATTCGGATTCTACGACCCAAAAAACATAAAGTTAACTCATAATTGCTAGTTCGACTAAACTTTCCCTCAAACCTCCTATTTTGAGCTCTATTGCCTGGACTATTAACACAACATATAGTACAAGGATCTAGTGACCCTACGAGTGCGCTTGAGGTGTCACCGCTTGGATACCGATTCTCTCTGGTCGGGATTGTAGAATCGATATCGAACGCTTCGATAAATAGCCTTTCTAAGATAGGAGTCTATCGATGCATCGATCCAACCATCGATCATAAAGACCGCGACAAAAGGAACAAAACCAAAATGGCGGTGCCGATCGGCTCCGATTAAGTTGTCATCGAGGCGCGACGCTAGCGCGGCGGTGCGGCCGGCGCGGAAAAATCCGACGCACACAAACGAACGCACCGAAACGCAAGGCGCGCGCAATAGACGATACCGCCACGCGATACCATCGCCTCCCGCCAATTTAAATAAACATTTTTTTTCTTCTTCTTTTTTTTCAGGAACTGGTAACTCTCGCGCTCTCGCGCAGCAAAACGGACCAGGTAGTGTTGCCACGTTCGTAGCAGTGGCGCACGTTGTGCATTATTAGGTTTAATCGTGGGTAGAGTCCCTTTATACTGAGAGTCAAGACAATGTGAATCCATTTCTGATTGGTTCCCGTATTTTAGGCCTTCACAGTGTCACAAACGGAAATAAAGATTACATTTTCACCGATTGCAAAGATTGTAATCTGGTATTGACCAAGGAAATACGGGTTCGGCAAGGAACACACGGAATGAGAGAAGGAACGAAGAAAGGAATTTGAGAATGGGCCGATCAAAGATTACAAAGAACATTCAATTTCTGTAATCTTTATTCCCGTTTGTGACTCCATGAGGGGGTGTTGTCTCGACTCTCAGTATAAAGGGACTCTACTCGTGGGCACACTGGACGAAAAAAAAAAACTCCGGCCATGGAAGCCGTTATTACGGGTTTAATAGACATACCGTCTTTATTCAAACTCTGAACAAAAAAAAGTTACGGGCTGTACAAATATACCGTCCGTTCCGGGCCTGGAGGCCGAAAGTTTCGGGCGTGCGACACCCGGAGTAATCCAAGCTACGGCTCCAGGGCCTGAAACTTCCAGCTTCTGAGCCCGGAACGGACGGTATTTTCATATAGCCCGTAACTTTTTTTTTCTTGATGCAGAGTTTGGATGAAAGAGAGGTAAGTAAGAGAGCACGGAGCTATCTTCATTGAAGGTATAAATGCGAAGTCCAAGAGAAGTGATATTTAGTGACCCTAGATATTTATGTTAGAGATCCTAAACTTTTCCGAGTAGTTGCTCGATTACAAGACGGAATGAAGCCAAAAAAGGAAAGCAGCAGCAGCAGCAAAACTCGTAAGATTGCCGAAGTACACGTGATTGTTTTGTAGCGTTCAGCAAGTGGGTCCGCTGAACGCCATCCTCGAATGTCATTTCTAGCATTTTTAGTACCTAAACTCGGTAAATGAATTCACCATAACTCATTTTAGCACGGGACTTTTAGCACTTTTGACGAACAGGATTTGGAAACGTCATTTCAGCTTTGCAATTCTTACACATTAGTCAAACAGTTACAACAAACAGGCTTGGCAAATTTGCCATGAAAGTTCTTCCACTTCTGGTCAACAAACAGAGACAGATCCAGCAATTTGGCAACACAGGATTTCCTCCATTTAAACCTATGCTAAATAATCGATACTTGTCGGAGCACATGGCCCCTTCAAAAATCGATACATTTCCTTAGGTTTAAAGGGAGAAAAGAAAATGTTGCCAATTTGCTGGATCCGCCAATGTCAACAAATCCGAAAACCCGCCACCTTCCAAGGACATTTCATGGAACATCTAAATTTCCGAGATCCCAAATACATGTTAGAACTTTGAGCTTTCTACTGCAGTTTGCAACTTTGGGTGAGGAGGCGACTAAAAACAGTGGAGTGGCAACAGAGGGACAGAGACTGGATGAGATAATTGAACAGTCAACGCGCGCGCCTTGGCGCGAACACAGCTCCGAGAAGCCGCGGCTCCACAAGCGACGTGCGACATGAAACAGAACCGCGCGAGTCCGTTGCCTCAGACATTGACGATGCAAATCTCCTTGAAAGTGGCGACACGCAAAGTTCACTCCGGTTAAATGCACTCAGATTGTGCGGCTCCTAACGTGCACTGAAAAAAAAATAGCTTGAGATTTTATTTTGACTTATATCAGTTCAGATAAAATATAAGCCAGAAGACTTAAACGCACGGATAAGAAGAAGAAGATAAAGGCGGCAAGATTTAAACGTTAGAATGAAACGCTCGAATAGCGCTTATTAATATCATAATTTCTGCAGACAATCAGTCTCCTTACCATGGCTAACACCCTCTGAAATAATCTTGTGTCAATTTTGGCAAACCAATTGCCTCACTAGCTCCTTAAAAAAAAAAAAAAAAAAAAAGACACAAAACTCAAGACTGGGGTAGAGTCTATGGAGAGAGTACAGACACGTCGAAAAATGGAGCCCAAATTGTCAGCCAACCTCCTACCACTAAAATCACTAGAAAATTGTCGCTGCCTTTCTTCACATTCCAATAGCACACCAAGATGGCCAAGAATATATTCATTCATGATGAGCGTTCTTCCGCCAAAATGAGAAAATATATGCAAAAATTAAGTCGAAGGCGTGCTTTAGAAACGATGGGTTGAAATAATCGCAATAATAAATCACTCTGGATAATTTGGACTCATAGGTTGGCTGTCCTTTGGGCCCCAAAAGCTCCATGACCTAACCTCAAAATCACTGACAAGTCCGTACTCTCCCCATATAGGGAGGACCATTGCACTTGGCCGCCGAGAAATTGTCTTTGCGTCCAGTGGCGTGACGTGCTCTATGATATATCTATCGATCTGCCATTTAAACCTATGGAAAATGATCGATATAGAGGGTGTTTAAGTTTGTAACAGTGGCGTGGTGTGCTTTGCGATACATAGATTGATCTGTCATTGGAACCTACGGAAAAGGATCGATAAACAGGGTGTTTGCAACGAACACCTTAATAATCGATTCTATACCGCAGCTTCAAATTGGGAAATTTCGATAATCGGTCATTCACGCCGCGCGGTTGTTTTTGCGTCGCGCGCTGCTTGTGAAGCCGTGGCTTGAAAGTGGTAAAGTCCGGAGTGGTGGCTTGAGCAGAATCAAGGAAAGAAGGAGACCTCTCACCTCTCGCGCGCCGTTACACTAAAAAAAAATCTCGGTGCATTTACTAAGAAAAGGATATAATTACCAAGAATTCAGGGTTCTATTTGATCCCAGTTTTTTCTTGGTAAAATTACCATTTATGGAATTGGTAATTTTACCAAGAATCTCGGTAAAATTATTGAACTTTCTCGGTAATTTTACTGGACCTTGGTAAAAATGCCAATATTTTTTATCGACTGTGGTAGAATTACCGAGATAAAATGGCAAAGTTACCAGGAATTGAATACCAATAAAAGTGGTATTCTTACCTGAAAAAAACAGTAAAAATACCGGTTTTTAGGTAAGCTTACCAATCTGTCTTGGTATACCAATAATTGGTAAAAAAAAGTCAGATGGTAAAGGTACCAACGGACCTTGGTAAAAACGCCGAGAATTTTTTTTCAGTGTATCGCCACTCCGACCCGAATTTGCAGGAGTCTCGGACCTCGATCTATCGGAATTCGATTTATTCCCGAAAGTTTTACCAACTGAATCCGACAGGAACAACGCCACGGCGAGTATACAACACAAATCGATTTATCTGAATTTGATGTATTGAAAGAGGTCAGGTTATTGGTTTGATCCAATCTGATACACTCGTATAATCAGCGCCAAAGGCGGATCCAGCAATTTGGTAACATCGAATTTCCTATATTTAAACCTTTACTGGAAAAAACCGAGTTTAGAGTCCAGACTCTTAAAAGCATCGACAAGGCAAATGTACGCTTGATTCAATCGGACTTTTGCTTGAATCAAAAGGAAATCCGCTTAGAATAAGAGGCTTGGCTCTCGATTTAAGTAAAAATCCGATTGAATCAAGCGCACATTTCTCTTGTCGATGCTTTTAAGAGTTTGGACTCTAGATTCAAGTGGGGTTTTTTTTCAGTGTATGCTAAGTAATCGATTCTTGTGCGTTGTCCTAATCATAGTACCTTTATAGGGAGCGTATGGACAGCTTGATTTATGTAGTTCTTAGGGTCCAAAAGGGCGACAAAGTGAAAAACAAAAATAAGTAGAATTGTACCGCTGCCAACCTATGCATTTGAAAGATCAATCAATAGGGCCGACAGCGCATTGTAAACAAGCGTTTTTAAGGATTAAGACTTCGGAACTGAGAAAATTTATGCCAGATCGAAGTTTTATACTTGCTTGTATAATTTTTGATCAGTGTACCTAGTCTCGGAGTCGAATTAGTACCACTGGATAATTCGAGTTCATTGGTTGGCTGCCTTTTTGGGCCCCAAGAGCTACATGACCTGATCAAACCTAATCTCCAAATTTTCGAGTTTTCCATACTCTCCGTAGTCTTTTTTGTTCTCTCTATAAAGGAACTTTAATATATTTTTTGTATCAAATACAAGACTCGCACCGAAAAAAAAGGGAAGTTAAATTAACATTCTGAATGTGAAAAAAGTGTGCGAGAACTCATGAATGCTGAATTACCCGCCACAGCACTTAATTTTACATCTTGGCATTGCTGAAGTAACTGCTGTGGCAGGTATTTTAGCATATTGTAAGTTCTCGCACACTTTTTTTATATCCAGAATGTTAAATTAACTTCAATTTTTTTTCGGTGCGGACTAAAAACCACTATTAATCGGTGCGATTATCCTGGTCTCGTCAAAAAGAGCCCATTTGCCTCGTGTTGGTTTCACACGTATGCTTGGTGCTCGCGCTCTCCTTTTTGAAGTGGCCCCATTCAAGAGGGCCACAAGTCCTTGTCGAAGCGTGTAAATACCTAATTCACGGCACTTAGGTATCCTGAATGAGCGAGCGGGGAGCCAAGCCACCCAAAGATGATTAGCTCGCTAACCCTCAATAAAAAAAATCACCTAATAAGAGCGGACTGCTCCGCCGGTCCCGCGGCGATAATCGTAAAATATCGTACCTTTATTGCATCATTTCCAATCCAATATATCAGGCTTAACTTCCGTTGTGCGGACGCTCTTAAATGCCGCCTCCAGTTTACATCGGGCCTCGTCCAACCTTTTGTCGGTTCGTCCTATACTGCCGCGCTGAGGAGGAACGTCGCATGAGCTTTTTGACGTTGCCAAGTTTCCTTCGATAAAATCCGAAATTAATGGGAAATTTGAGGATATTTTTCCCCAAAATTTTCAGACGATTCTGTACGGAATTTAATGTAAAACATCTGAAAAATTTTGAGGAAAAATATTCATAGATTTCTTGAAAAATACATGATTTATCAAGGTAATTTTGGCAACTCTGGAATTCTCATACGGCGTTCTTCCTCCGCCCGGCAGTATACTTCTCTTGCCTCAATTGAGTGCCTTGTATAAGTAGATTTCCTTCCCTAGGTATAATTTCCTAGTTCACTATGATTCAACGCGTTAAAAAGAGCGACGTAAATACCGGTAAAATTAACAGCTTTTCACCGTGATTGAGTACTACTTAAAATTCCACTTAATTTACCGCGTTTCCGGTAGTTTTACCATGTTTGCTAGATGTACCTAAGTCAAAACAATTACTAAAATACCGAAAACTTATTGTTAGTAAAATGGCTAAAACGCGGTAAGATTACTGGCAGCATATTGACAGTGTAAATCGGCAATCACATGACTCGATTTGCGACGTCGCAGACTTCCAGTCATACTTTATTTTATAAACCGAAAACTATACTCAACGGCAATTCTTTAAAACAGCCATAATTTTTCCTCTCTGTGCGCAGAAAATTCTGCAAAAACCTCAAGGAATGATGTCAATTTCTTCTCCTTTAAAAAAATAACATTGAAGCGGAGATTTTCAGACACCGCAATTGAGAGATGTGATTGCGGACTTAAGTACGCTGCGCCGTCGGTATTAATTTTATTAAAGGCACGTTAGACCAGCTAAAATCACTGAAGACGACAAGATGGCCGGAGTGCTTCTAAAATAATACGGGAGTTCCTTCAATCCCAGTACCACAAACCTGGAAGAACCATCACCGAGCGTTGTGAACAGCAACATGCAGTTCCGTGCTAAGGAAGAACGCCGTATGAACATTCGCGAGTTGCCAAATTTCCTGCAATAAAACATTTATTTTTGAGGAAAGTTATTGATATTTTTCCTTGAAATTTTCAGGAACTTTAGGCGAAATTGCAAACAAAATTATCTGAAAAATTAGACAGGAAAATATGCATACGTTTACCAGGAAATTCCTATTTTATCAAAGGAAATTTGGCAACGCCGGAGGGTACATACGGCGTTCTTCCTTAGCACGGCAGAACAGCCTTGAATGAAGAAGAGGCTCACCCATCCTGCCATGCTGAGGAAGAAGGCGTATAAAAATTTCAATGCTGCAAAATCTCCACTTCGAAAATATTTATTTTAAGGAAAAGACATGAATGTTCTTTCTTGGGATTTTCAGACAAAATAGATCAAAATACGACCAAAATTCTCTAAAAAATCAGGAGGAAAATGTCAATTGATATGCCTGAGAAATTCGTGATTTATACGAGGAAATTTGGCAGCATCTGAAAGCTCATACGGCGTTCTTCCTTCGCACGGCAGCGTTCGACAAAGTTATGACGTGGAGGAAAGGCGAAAAAGTTGAGTTATGGCGTCCGTTCTTGTTTTCTCAATTGCGCACAATGTTCCGCGTCAATATGCGCAAACTGGGTACCAAGCATTCCCTTCGCGCCCAATAAATCTCAACGCTCTTCACAGTCCCAGCAGTTGCTCTCACCCCCCCTCACCCCCCTCACCCCCATCCCCTCCTTCATAATCGCATAGCTGGTGAGTGGTGGTATGGTGAGGTGAGTGCCCTTCAACTCCCGATGGCTCATGATATCTTCACGAAATTATCAAACATTTTCAGGAAAATATCTGAAGAAATATTCACAAATTCCCCGAGGGAGAAAACTTTTAATGAAAAAAATTCAATATCTTACATTGTCCTACTGTTTCGTCCTTTGCAATTTTGGTGATCTACTGTATCAGATATCTATCGAATATTACTTGAATTGTAAAACTTTATACAGTAAATAAATTGGACGCCCTAATTCGAAAGAAACTCATCCACAGTAAAATGAGAGCGTGTCTCTGTAGGGGATGGATCGGGTTTGAGGAATGGAGTCAGCGAACCGGCTTGGGGCTGATTCCAACGTTTACAATCAATGCTACCAGGATAAGGTTTCATATTTTTCACACTACATTAAACATTTGGCGCTTACAGTAATAACATGCGCCTAAATTGGGAATTTTGGAGGAAAAACGGGCAAATTTTTTGGATTTTTTTCAGTTTTTGAGGTATTGTGGGGTGAAATTTCCACGAGCTTTCCCGCTTATTTAACCTCTACATATATTTTCCAGGAATATTTGGCGCTGTAAGTAATATTTTTGGCGTGAATTGGTAATTTTGGAGGAAAAAACGGGCAATTTTGTGAATTTTTTCAGTTTTGAGGGCATCATGGGGTGAACTTTTCGCGGGCTTTTGCGATCTTCTCAAGGTCGGATTCTACTACTTTTTCTGCGTTTGTTTATATATCTATACCCTGTTTTCCAATTTTGTCCGGATGTCTCCCAAATATTTAATATCTCATCCCATCTGAGAGAAATTTAGTCCAAAATTGGCCAAAGAGTAAATTTAGGGAAGAATTCCAGATGACGCTCACAACCTAGTTTTAAATAAAATTCATCATCACCCTTAGCAAAACCAATTCCATTTAACTAGTACTAACTGATGACTGTTAAAAGTTAGATACATGACATTCGTCGAGGCTCCGATGTTTGGTTTCCGTAAACATTATCTTTTCGTGATTAAAGTCAGCTATTAACTCTGACATGTCACTTCAAGATTCGACCGCGCATTGTTCTACGCCTCAGTCGCCCGAAGGCGAAAACGAATTATTAAAAGGTCGTGCGAAATTAATCCGAGTTTTGTTTGAGATGCCTCATTATTAATGGTATTCGCGAAAATTGGACGATGACAGTGATTGAACTCTTCCAACAGGGACTCTCCCTGACCCAGATGAGGCACCATCCCATAATGCTGTTCCGCACAGTGAGAAAGTTCCTCGCAAGTTCTCAAAGAGGCAACCACTAAAATAATGTTTTACTTATTAAAACGACTTTTACTCTCATCATTTATTTTCGTTTACATATATGTACCGTGTCACGGTATTTGAAGAGTCTCCTTTTATAATGTAGGTATAACTAACTCAACGTGACCCACGTAATAAATTGTTCTCCTCGCCTTTAGTTTCATGGACGATCATGAGTACTAAATGGACTACAGTTTGCAATAAGAACTACGATTTCTGGTTTAGGTTAGAAAGAATGTTCGCACCAGTAGTTTTCCTGTGTACACAAAAGTTTTTATGGATGAGCCGGAAATTTTAGTTATCCTAATTACCAAATGTAGCAGGGAGGAACTACAATTTTTGACCCGTCCATAAAAACACCTCTACATAGGAAAATAAAGTTGAAGGAGGAGAGGAACAGGAAGAAGGAAATAAAAAAATGAGAAAAAAATGTAGTCCAAATGTAGCAGGGAGGAACTACAATTTTTGACCCGTCCATAAAAACACCTCTAAATAGGAAAATGAAGTTGGAGGGGGAGAAGAATAGGAAGAAGGAAATAGAAAAATGAGAAACAGAACAGTGTAAAGAACGGGAAGAGAAAGAGGAGAAGGGAATAGAAGGAAAGAAAGGAGAATAAAAGGTGGAAGAGGAAAATGAGAAGTAAAATACGAGAATGAAGAAGAGGGAAAAGAGGGAGACAAGGCATGAGAAAAGGAGAAGGAAGAAGAAAAAAGGTAGAAGGGAGGAAAAAGGAGGAGGATGAACAACATAGAGAGACAAATGGACGGAGTTAAACAGAAAGGAACCAAGCCACATCGGGATCGAACCGAGAAAAATAGGTTTAAAGATTGGCTCCTGCATAAGACTCACTGTAAAAGATAAGCTTCAAGTTCAATTTCTGCAAAATTTGCTCCAACAAAAACTTTGAATTTTCGGCGATAGATAGTAGAGCAGTGGTTGAGTTCAAAACCACTCATAACTCAATTTTTTCCAAAATGTGGGTTGGTTCCTTTCTGCTTAACTCAGTCCAAATATGTAATACACAGAGGAGAGAAAATAGAGAGTGGAAGAGGAGGAGATAAATATGAAAAAAGGACATGGAAAAATAAAAATAAAGAGAATATGGAAAGAAGGAAAGTTTAGAACAGGAAGAGGATGGGTAGAGGAATTTTTTTTTTTTTTTTTTTTTTTTTTTTTTCGGAAAAAAGGAAAAACAAGATGGGTGGTTTCGTACTTTGGCCATAACCACGTTGTGCCGTAATGGACCTGAGGTATGATATCCTGCCCAGAAAATGCAGTCAAAATGTCCTCTTATTTGGTTTTGCGATCGAAACCTCTCTCTATTCAACAAATCTTCGGAAACCAATAACTACTTCTCACGGTGTCCTCCCGGAAGTCCAAATCCATACCTACAGAAATAATAGCGTAAGTTTCCCACAGTGCGGCCGCGGGTCTAGAAGTGACAGCCGGAAAAGACGAAATCCGAAGCCCGAAAATGAGATCCGCAAGGCGATACGTCAGCGGGAATCATAACGTATATCACCGAGATTCGGATCAGCCAAATCAATTCAAAGAAATCAGGTCCATCGTTAATTTGTCGGGGCTCTTGCGACGTCTCAATCAAGCGGAAAGAATCTATCCGGAGCAGGATTTTCAAGAAACCACGGAAAGTCCGACATCGTGCCTTGAGAGATACGCGCCTCTTCCGAAAATGCCTCGTGGATAAACTCATTCTGCTCAGCGTGGTTTTTAATCGGTCCGGGGGAACTGTTTTTCTGATATTTTCAACAGCTTCCAGGAGTCATTAGGCTCTTCAGGTATTCCTACATCGTTTAAAGAGCGAGGGAATAATTCTCAAAGGTGGACCCTGGGGAACGTGCAGCCTTACGGGATGCGGGGTCCATCCTTATTTGATCCCATCGGTTGCTGCCCGAATGTCTGTTGGTTTTCGGGCTGATTTAAATGCAAACCCCGTCTTCGTAATAGGTTGTGGTGGACCTAGAAGTTATTTTATCACTGTTTCTACCGCCCTTAAACTAATGCCCCGGTAAAGGACGGATAAGTGCCCATTACACGACTTTCATCCTTTCATTCATCTTGTCTTTTCAGATTCTGAGTTTGGGACGGATAGAGAATTTTCAACCGTCCAAATTCGCGATGCCAAGTCACATGGATTCTCCCCGCAATCATTTTTCAAGGAGCAAATGGAAGTCTCTGGTAAATGTAAGAGTTAGGCCTTTATTGCCAGACATGCCACTGCTGCTTCATCACTGAAAAAGAGATTTCTTTTTCAGTGATGAAATACCATAATATGGTGGATTTTACAATACTCTGACACAATGATACGAGTATGGTGATAAACACCAGACTCTAAGGTGGCATTTATTATATTGTAGTTAGTATCACCAGAGTTCTGGTGAATACCTAATGCTATGATTCTGATCATTTTCACTGAATAGTATTACTGTATAAAAAATCAGGTAGACCTAAAGTAGATGTTACCATACTTTTTTTTCAGTGCAGAGACAAAATTTTTAACCTCACGAGTCAATTTTATTTGCTATTTTTTGAAAGTATTTTTTGTTTTCTTTTAAAATAACCTTTCATAATTTTAATAAATGTATTTCTTACCACGTATGAACTGACTCAAAATAAAATCTTTGATGCCATGATCCGTGTACATGGTTTCCTTCTCTTTTGACGTGCCACCACCTGCAAAAATTGAAGAATTATTCGCAGAATCCGCAACATCGCAGCTGAAAAAATTGAATTTGGTAGTTCTGTCCGTCACAATCGATCGTTAGAAGCAGCGCTGATTGATCTCTGACCGAGTTTTATGAGGCAATTTTTATTCTTGTCCTCTTCATCCGCTCATTTCCGTCCTCGTTTCTATAAATTTTAATGAATGAAATACTTGTCTTGGCATTAATTTTGCAAAATTAGCTTCCAAATGTGCTCATTAATTAGGTTGAGCATGGTAGCAAGGAACCATCTCCTTTATTTTGTCCACAAAACGACTAATCTTCAGTTGATTAGTCCTTGGGGATAGGTTTTTTTATACACGGATGCATGCATATGCTTCCTTTTTGCTTGGTTCGTCCTGAACTCGAAGGATGAGAAAGTCCCGCAGGCTCAGTCAACGGATTGAGGATAAAAGAAGCTTTTGGGAAAAAAATTAGCTGATGATTGCCGCCGAAAAACTACAGTAGATTGTCAAAAGGTTACTAAAATTGGATTTTATGGATTTTTTCATTTTGCCGGTTCGGATATTATTACCTGTAAGTTATCTTTTCGTCCCGCTTTTCTTCAGTAATTCCTTGTCTTAGGCGATGTACATTTCGGAAAAATTATTTTCTTCTTCAGGCCACGACATTTTTTGACTGCACTTTTACATTGTACGCATTCGAAAATTGCGAGACACGTTAAAATATTAAAATCGCAAAAATAAAAAATAAAACACACGTACACTAAACAAAAATTAATTGACTATATTATAACTGCACCGGGTCGCGACCGATTTATAATAAGTCGGTCGCGACCCGGTGCGGTTGCATAGTCAATTAATTTATGTTTAGTCTACGTGTGTTTCATTTTTTATTTTTCGGATTTTAATATTATAACGTGTCTCGCAATTTTCGAACGCGCACAATGTAAAAGTGCTAGTCAAAAAATTTCGTGGCCTGGAGAAGGAAATAATTTTTTCGAAATGTACATCGTCTAAGACAAGGAATTACTGAAGAAAAACGGGACGTAAAGATAGTTTACAGATAATAATTACTAAAATTGGACTGGCGCACTTACATCAACAACCATGAATGTTGATGTAACTACCGGGTTAGTTGCGACCTCCACCGCGGTAGTTATCGTAACTACCGCACGGTAGCTGGCGCATATTTAACTAGTCGCTGGCTGTGTCGACTACCCTATTTTTTTCCCGTGTCCATTTCGAAAATTTGACACTTACTGCTCTCTTCGCTATCACATCAGTAAAAGCTTAGTCCTCCAAATCGAAAAGTGCTCATTGAACTATTCGGTTCGTACAACCGAGGTCCTCTCTGTCTAGGGATATACCTATATATTTTGACCTGGCAGCAAGGTAAAGGCGGGACCTGCCGTCCCTTTTCCCCTTCCAAGAATTTAACTCCTCATAGCTCCACGAGCACCTGTAAATTATAACTTAACAATGAACACATTCACTTCGAGCGCCCACATTACTTATTTTAGCGCATGACATTAACGGCTTTCAAATTTCTTTAATACCAACAGCTTAATTCGTATAATTTCCCAAAACGACAGCGTATCCCATCGCGGTCCTAAACGGTTTTATTGCTCGGGGTTTAGAGAAAACGTCTGATGGACATTTAAGCGCTGCCAAATATTGGCCCCAAAATATATTTATATCTCAATGAAAGTCATAAATAATTCTCCTTGAAATTCGTGGATACTTCATATCAAATTACGAATAAAATTCTCTGAAAAATCGAAGGAGAAATACCCTCAAGTTTCCCTGAAAATTCACGATTAATTAGTGGAAGTTCGGCAACAAGTGAGGTCGTTTACGATGTTCTTCCTTTCTATAGCAGTTTCGGAATTGAAGTCGGGCTGTCACTTCTGAGGAGACTGCGGGGTTCCAAGTCGGTTTATCCGCTCAAATCTTGGGTTTATGGGAAATTCGTAATTTTGGGTCCATTTAATGTTTTAGAGTAGAGGACTTCGTATTGGATTTTCATCGGGGTTATTTAGATCTGTGTTCATGCGTGATCTTCTCTAAAGCAATTTGTTGTTCGTGGTCTTTTTCGGGTCAATAGGAGAGAGAGAGATGTTATCGTTTTTACCAATGATATGGTCGAGAGGAGAGATGCCTGTGAAGACCTCTTTTGACATTAATTTTAATGTCCGTAGCAGGCAAAATTAGGCATTTTATCGAGTGCCTTCGCGGATTGTCAATTTTTACAGCTATTGGATTCATATTTCAGTTATAGACCATTTGCCACTTGATTCTCTTATCTCAAGTATGTAAAGCTATCAGTAGTTTTAGTATTAATTGGTTTGTACGAAATGACGTACATCATTTTTGGCCATTTTATAAAAAAAAATTTCGCTGATTTTTCATCTTATCTATGCCAAAATCAGAAAAATTTTGGACAAAAATTATACAGGTGTATTCTCGTAAACATCAAATTGTTTGAGTCAATTTTGCAACCTAGGAGTGGAGTTACGTTCCATTTTCCGGGAAATTACGATTTGACAACATTGACCAAGGATCTGGGACTTGAAGCGAAGCAGGGAGGGTTCACAGGGGGCGAGGAAATCTGTGCTGCGATCTGACCTTTGGATCTCGGTGATTACTTTTTAAGTTAGAGATCATTTCGTTGGTTTCAATGCACCGGAGTTGACTCCTCTCTCTTGCACGTTCTCCAAATCCGGGGTTAAAAAAAGAAGCCCCCAATCTGTGATCTCAATCGGTTGTGGGTTCTGCCTATTTTGTCATTTATTCCTCCTGAGCTCTGTCCCCGTGACGTTTGTCATGCTAATGAAGTCGTGTTGATACCTCACAAAAGCGTTGCCAATTGTCTTCATTTTTATGTTCATTTCGTAAATGGGCCACTGAGCACGGTAAGGTATTGAGCACCACCATTTGTCTTTAACTACCATGCACCTATTTTTCCTCGTTAAAATTTCTGCAGTATACGGTGGGAGCATCAAAAATTTCAACTGGCGATTATGGGAAAAATCAGCGAATTTTCTGTTTCCATCAATTCAAAACCTCGGTAGCCCGGTACCCAAAATGAGCAAAATCTACTCACATCAAATTGACCGATAAACAATTGTAGAGTTCACTGGAAAAGAGGTTCTTGGATCTAGAGTCTGGACTCTTAAACAATTTGACAAGAAAAAATACTCTTGATTCAATGTGATTTTTGCTCGAATCGAGTCAATCCTCTTAATTTAAGCAGTTTTCCTTCTGATGCAAATAGAAATCCGATTGAATCAAAAGGATTTTTCGTGTCAATTTTTTCAACAGTCTGGACTCTGGTTCCAAAAGACTTTTTCCCAGTGCTCTTAACGATGCAATATTTTCTCGAGATGCCAGATTTTTCATGACAACTTTACGAATGTGACGTCTCCGATAAAGGCAGACAAAATTTGCAGAATCCAACATTACGTCTATGTCAAATGAGGATTGCTCTTAAAGGCCAATCATCTATTTAAAGGGGTTTCTTCGTATTATGGAAAATAATAATTTAGATGCATACTAAAATCTGTCATATGCGCGTATCCAGACATTCGAACTGGAGGGGCAGATTTGATTTAAACCCTATTCACCAGAAGAGGGGGGGTCAGAAGAAAATTTCGAAGTTTTTAAGCACCAATATGAAGTTCTTTAGTCAATTTCGTCAGAAATAATTACCATATATAAGCGTCCTTTCTTATTGTTTCTTTTAACATAGGACAATAAAATAACTTAATAAACAAAAAAGAAGCGTCCTTTCTGCTCTTAGGAGAGGCGTACACCCCCTCCAAACATGGATCCGCCTACGAAGTAAATTCTAACCCCTATTGATATCAGCAAAAAGAGAAGTATCTATGTAACGAGAAACGTTCAGGATTAGTGTCAGAGTACTTATGACCCACAAACAGTCTCATACATGTATCTTCGTACACATTCATAAAGCAGAGCAAACTTAGCACAGAAAAGATTTTTTTCTTGAGATATTATTTTGACTTAAAGCGTCGTTGCTTGTCAACAAAATTTGGTTTTTCAGAGTTAAAGTCGTCTGGGTTTAACTTAAAGTCACTTTTTTTAGTTAAAGGAACGTTATTTTGTTAGTAATTTCTTATTTAAACCTAACGATAGCAAAACGACGCTTTTGAACTCAGAAATACCAAATTTTTTCGACAAGAAACGACGCTGTAAGTCGATATAATATCTCAAGAAAAAAATTTCAGCGAGGGTCACATGGATAATATGGATATATATTTTTAAAAAAAGCCCTATGTGACAACTAAGATTGAGGATGCAGGGCACAGGTAGGGTCTGTGTCCCCCGCAGAGCGGTCCTCAAGTGCCCAAGAGGACCCGAACCTTTTTTATTGTGTTTTTTGTCCGTTTATTTACTCCTCTTGTAGTGATGTGTATATTAGTCGAATAGTCAGCTCTCTTGCGGCGCAGTGCGGCCGCTACTGATGATTCTCACCGTTTTAATTATGTCCCCTCTTCTTAGGAGGAATTCCCGCCAGTTTATCGGTCAGATGGGTAAATCATCTTCTCAGACACAGAAGTAGACTGTATTTGAGGGGCTTGAAGGACAAGAGCTTTTATTTCGAGAAATACGTGTTTGAAGTTTCAAAATTACATGGAGCTTTACGGCAAAAAGGAAGTTTAAACTCACTTGCTGACGCTTTAAAGTTGGATTTTAGTTGTGACTTTTTCACAGAATATATTTTTAAACTAGTTTTAGTTGAGTTCAGGAACATCTCAATTTTTTCAAAAACTGAACTTATACACCTTGTTTTCCAGGCCACTAATTTGCTCTCCCAGAGATGCACTAAACAATAAGATACGTGGTCTGGTAATTTCACTGACTATACGTAGCATAAATGAATGGCGAAAATGAAAAAAAAAATTATCACTGTTTTAATAATGCTATAATATTTGATGAACCTTTTTTTGCCGTAAATTGCTACTCAGTATTTTACGCAATTTTCAAAAATCATGATTAGCAGGAGGAGTAAATAAAATTGAGAGGAAAGTGTCGTAACGATGATCAAGTATCTTACAAACAGCAAAATGTGATAGGTGATTTGCAACGTAACATGCGTGGTTTTGTAATTTTACGACGTCCAACGCTTGAGAATCGCAAATGCGGGCTGATTGTTGAAATTGATAGGCAAAGAAATAGTCAAAGAAGACATAACGAGTATGGAGCGGTCCTATTGGTTGATATGTGCTGTTCTTATAGACAAAAGGAGAAAATTATGGACTAACTAAAAGAGCTCTCGTGAGTTGCCGTTGGTTAGTCTATTACCTAATTTCTCCGTCCATTTAAACCACCTGCTCCCACAAATAGGATGCCTTCATACCCCTTTTGTCTTCTTTGTCTATAGCTCTGTCTATATATTTCAACAATCAGAACCCTGCGGGGTGATTATTGAAATTGATAGACAAAGTGATAAACAAAGAAGACAAACTGAAAATAAAGCGATCCTGTTGGTGGAAGAGGGTGGTCGCAATGGACAAAGGAGATAGATAATAGACTAACTGGACCGCGTTTAGCAGAAAGGAACCAAGCCACATCAGCTATTGCCAAATTTAACTGAGAAATTTAATTTTTTACGAGAGAACGTTTGCGCTTATTCTTTTGAAAATTTTCAGGATTTCCCTTCGTAACATGGAGCGAATTCACTGAAAATTTGCACATAAATCCGCACAACTGTTTTCATGTAAAAAATTAAATTGCCCAATTAAATTTGGCAATGGCTGATGTGGCTTGGTTCCTTTCTGTTTAACGCGGTCCAACTAACAGCACCTCACGAGAGACCCTACAGTTGGACTGCATTTTGCAATTTGGAACTATAAATTCTGACCCGGTTTAAAACAACGCGTGTGCCATTAGTTTCCTTATGCGCATAAGCGTTTTTACAGATGAGCCAGAATTTATAGCTTCAAATTGCAAAATGCAGTCCGGTCAGTCCATCATTTTCTCTTTTAGTCTATAGAAACCATGCACCTCAACCAATAGAATTGCTCCATACTGAAAATATTTTAGATTTAAATATTTACTAATGATAGTATGTTAGTAATAGAGAAGGAGAGGTAGAATTATATATATATATATATATATATATATATATATATATATATATATATATATATTAATCATTAGCAATAGAGAAGGAGAGGTAGAATAATATATATATTAATCATCTATCTATGTCCTCTTTGTCTATCGCTTTGTCTATCAATGTCAATAATCAGCCTGCTGGTGGAGAAGCGGCAACGCGAGATGGGAGCCCACGAAAGTGTATGAAGTGCGAGAAATTAATGATTGAATAAAGGCTGGGTTTTTTTTAATATTCGGTCGATTTTAATCTCTCACGACGTGAGGGGGGCGCACGGACGTTGCGTGCCCCCCGGGGGGCCCCGGGCCCCGTCCAGGGTCGGGGGGGGGCTGGGATGGTGTATTAGTCGTGTTTTCGACTCCCGACATTACCTCAGCATCAACATTTTATTCAAGCCTCTTGGATGAGTTACGTTCAGCGCTCTCTGGTGAGCCTCATTGCTAGCACAGTATGCTCCGAAGAAACATGCAAGGCGTTCAGCAAACCGATCATACCTATAGAATACCCATGTAGGAAGTGTGCAGATATGTCAGTGATTTTGAGGTTAGGTTATGGAGCATTTAGGGCCCAAAAAGGAAACCTAACCTATGAAATCAAATTATCCAGATCGATTCATTATTACAATTGTTACGGCCCATCCATTGTAAAGCACGTGATTGGCTTAGTTTTGGAAGAGTACATATGTAGGAAGCAAAGACATAAAGACGGAGCGTTAAAAGCAAAAAATGAAGCTTCTTTACAACCACGTCTACTATTGGCTATCCATGAGAGGGGTTGTCTTGACTAGAGTACCTGTATAGCGAGAGTATAGACAGATGTGAAACCCCAAAAATCCATCAGGCCTTCACCGATGCCTCCGCGAATAAAGTTGGGGCCCAGAAATGCAGCCAACCTATGAATTTCAATTATCCAGAGCGATTTATTAATACAATTGTTACGAACCATCGTTTATAAAGCACGTATTTGACTTAGTTTTTGCATACATTTACTCATTTTTGCGGAAGAACGCTCATTTATGTACATCCCTGGTCATCTTGGTTAGAATTGGAATCTGCAGACTGGCAGTGAAATTTTGTGCGTTAAAAGTTGGTTAGAAGGGTGGCTGCTCTTTCGGGCCCAAAGCCCTCCATGAAGCGATCTGTCCATACTCTCTCTATACAGGTACTCTAGTCTTGACTCTCAGTATAAAGGGACTCTATACTCTCTCTATAAAGGGACTCTAAGTATGCCTAGGCCTGGAACCTCTGGAGCCCCCTGTGGCAAGAACCATGTCGGGCATTCATGCCTGGCGTAGGGTGGCGTCATGCTTTTCGATGCTACTTGCAAAATTCCCTCTGTTGGGCCTAATAGCCGAGTGTCCGAACAAATATAGCTGTATCCATAATGACACCCATAATCGAGTTACATTCTCCAGTTTTATTATTTATTCTCCGAGTCGGTCTTCTTTATGAGTCTGCGCTGGGCTTATCGTGTAAGCAGCCAGATTTCCAGCGAGTACTTCTCGCCTCTGACTCCAAGTGGAAGACACAGCCGAATGAACCGGGGTCCGCTATTTATTGCTACTGTCTCATTTAAACTCAGGGAATCCATGACCAGCATTGCATATACGTACACCGTTTAACAGATTTGATGATGACGTCATTCTATCTGTGATACTCCTTGTCAGTTGGATTGCATTTTGCAAAAAGGAACCACTAGCATTGCAATGATGCTAAGATTGTGCAACTTCATCCTTTGCAATAAAATTGCGGAAATTGTGAAAAACTATGAAATTTAGATGGTAATTTTTATCTTAAATTTACAGTTTTTAGCGAGTAAAATAGAAACTATTAAGGGATAATCGGGTTTTTCCTCCAAGACAAAAGAAGTTGCACAATCTTAGCAACATTGCAATGCTAGTGGTTCCTTTTTGCAAAATGCAATCCAGTAGAGGTTTAATTATATTTATTCATTAATTTCTTACTCCTCAACTCAATTTGACTTGTTGAACAGGCTAAACTTGTTTTGCATGAATATTTGATGGTAAGACATAGCTTGTAATGTTTTGATTCCCGCCCTGTCAACAGTTCCATTTAAGTATCGAGGAGACTTAAACGCAGCGCTAAGAAAGTAAACCGAATTTTAATCGCTGATTTCTGATGGGCGATTCCATGATACCAATTCGAATAACTAAAACTAGAAGTAAACTATTATTGATATGAGTACTGGTGTCTCTCTTCGCAAAGAATTGATTATTTGAAATTCAATCAAATATACTCGGGAAAAATTGTGCATATAAAGAATGGTACTTCTAGTTCCGTTCAAAAATCATCCGTCGAGCATTTAAAAAGATCAAGGTGATTCGATGGACGCCATATTTTGTGTGAAAACGGCATGCGATATATCGCATCAATTGGTTCCATTTTTTCGGCTACTCGTCATTTTTCTCCAATTTTGAGATCGCAATTCTGTTGTTAGGAGACTTAAGTACTCACATCCCAATTTTAACAAAGAAATTCAACGTAATAAAAGGCGTGGCTTTTTCAGAGAAAAACATCGCATTCGATACTGATATCGAAACTGCACTCGAATGCGATATTTTCCCTCTGAAAAAACCATGCCTTTATTACGTTGAATTTCTTTGTTAAAATTCAAAGACCATGTTAAAGGCAAGCTGTCTCACCAAGAATCGATTGTTTTACATACATTTAAATGGAGGAAAAACAATGTAGCTAACTTTCAAGAATCTCCACTGGGAGAAGTCAAGCGCATGGATTATAGTGCACCTACATCAATCCGATTGCATTTTGCAAAAAGCAATCAAGAGCAATTCAACGTTGCTAAGATTGTGCAACTTACATTCATTGCAATAAAATTCCTGAATTATGCAACAAATTTACAGAGGCAATTTTCGTCTCGAAAAGATTGTGAATTGGGAGCAAAGATACTTGTTAAGATGCTCAGTTTATATTTGCGAGGTAAAAAAGTAGCAAAATTTTAGCGACATCGGAATTCTCTTGGTTCCTTTTCGCAAAATGCAATCCAACTTTTCATTTGACGATGATGCCAGTAGGGCAATTTTCGCGGTTAAAAATTTGACCAATAGCGCTCTCCTGAACAGAAATTCTAAGATCGGATCAGGATCGATTCCATATACCGTCCACCTCACTTGAAAAAATCAGACGGTATCGTCTGGAGGTAGAGAGAATAAAATAAATAGAGAAGGTGAAGGAATGTAATCGGTTCGAAAATTTAGTCGAATGATTGATTATCCGAGGGGAGGCAGCCTTGCCGTGATCTTCGGACGCGATAATTCGACAGCCCAAGTAAATGATGGTACTCCTTTTCGAGAGCCTACTCGATGATGTTCCGTTAGTGCGACCGAATTTTCGTGGCCTTTGAGGAATGAGGAGAGCAAACTATGATTCTCTCTTTAAAAAAGTGGTCATTGGCATCAGTGACGTTGTGTGATTTGCAATATATCGATTGTTCTGCCATTTGAACCTATGGAAAAGCTTGTTGCTGCTGGGAAAATAGAACAGGAGCGGCAATTTTGAAGCACTACAAGGTTATAACTGGACCGCGTTGAATAGAAAGGAACCAAGCCACATCAGCTATTGCCAAATTCAACAAAGGAATTTGATTTTTTACAAGAGAACGTTTGTACGGATTCCTTTAAAAATTTTAAGAAATTTGCTTTGTATTATGGAGAAAATTCATAGAAATTTGCACAAAAATCCGCACAACCGTTTTTATGTAGAAAATTAAATTGCCCGATTTTTGGCAATGGCTGATGTGGTTTAGTTCCTTTCTGTTTAACACGGTCCAACTATCACCGAAAAAAAAAAAGATTGGTAGAATTTCCCATTTCTTCACGCTGTATTTCACACATCGTCAATTCAGAGTCAATCCTGCATGAAGAAAGGTAAAAGTTACTATATATACTGGTATATTCCTCTGGCAGAATCGACTTTGAATTCACGCTGTGTGAAATACAGCGTGACGGAATGGTAAATTCTACCAATCTTTTTTTCAGTGACTTACAACTTTACAACTATTACACTGCAAAGGAAATTCGTGGTTTTGCACTTTGGCGGTTGTTCAGACAAATGGAGACAAATGGAAAATCAGAAATGGATCGACAGGCAGGATGTTCGCAACGAACACCTTAATACTTGATTCTTTACCATAGATTCAAATGGGGGAATGATCGATAATCAATAATTCACACCTCGCCACAGGTGTGTAAATTGTAAGCGACCCATTACTCGCTAGATAGAAGGACATCACTGCGATGCTTGATCCGACAACGCAGTACTGCCGTGCCAAGGAAAAAACGCCGTATGAACCTTCAGGCGTTGCCAAATTTCCTCCGACAAATCACTAATTTTCAGGAAATTTGTGAATATTTTTCTTCCAACCTTTTACGTAATCTTACTTGAATGTTGATCTAAGGTGTCTGAAAATTTCGAGGGACAATATTCATAACTTTCCTCAAAATTAAACATTTTATTCGAGGAAATTTGGCAACTCTTGAATGTTTATACGGTTTTTTTTCCTTAGTACAGCGGAGTAGGCGTGCGCAACTAATTTACGGGCGGCAGGGTTTCTGCGTTCAGGGCCGAGCCCTGTCGTCGCGGCTTGGTGATAAAATCGTTAGCGCTAACGCAGGGCGGTGCGGCGACGCGACGGCAAGCGGCGTTAATTTAAACCCGGGACCGACGTCGATGCGACGCGGCCATCGCGCGGCGCGGCGCGTGTCGCATGACACGAACAGTAAGCACCCGGCTCCGATTCATGCGCCATCTATGGGTAAATATCGTCGTTTTCCCAAAAAAAAACCTAACCTCATTACAATGTTGCCGAATGTCCCTTCACAAATTGCATTTTTATCGGAAAATTTTTGGACGTTTCTGACTGAAAATTGGATTGCATTTTGCTAAAAGGAACCACTAGCATTGCAATGTTGCTAAAATTGTGCAACTTCTTTTGTCTTGGAGGAAAACTCCGATTATCCCTTAATAGTTTCTATTTTACTCGCTAAAAACTGTGAATTTAAGACAAAAATTACCATCTAAATTTCATAGTTTTTCACGATTTCCGCAATTTTATTGCAAAGGATGAAGTTGCAAAATCTTAGCATCATTGCAATGCTAGTGGTTCCTTTTTGCAAAATGCAATCCAATTGTGCTTAATTTTCTTCCGATCTTCTGCAGATATCATTAAATTCTGAACCAAAATTGGTTCGTATTTAGTAAGAAGAAACCAGTGCGATTCTAATGTTTTCAAAATCTTGCGATGGAGATGTGGACGAAAAAATTATGAAAGAACAAACATAGATGTGGTTAATAATTTTAACTTCCACCGCCGCGCCGACCGTACTGTGTCGGCGCAATGCGTCAAGTATTTATTCATTCTTGTAGGCGCTGTTCGTTTCACGGCGACCGTTGCTGACCACACTGTTTGGCGCAATGCGTGAAGTATTCATGCAGTCTTGTAGGCGCTATGCGTTTCAAGCCGACTGCTGCTGACCGCAGTGTGTTTGACGCAATGCGTGAAGTATTCATGCAGTCTTGTAGGCGCTCTGCGTTTCATGCCGACCGCCTCACCGCTCCGTTCCGGGTCAAATTGCGTGTTAGGTTTCTCTCTTAACTCGACTAACTAAGGGTGTTGTCTCTTGTGCCACCGAAAGACGACAAAACTACTATACTTTCACCCTCAGGAAATGAGAGATTTTGTCGCCTTTTCTCGTTTGTAATTTATTTTCTGAATCCGATTTTTTCCTCTCTTTTTTTGATACCTACATTAAAAAATATTGCAAAATTTGCCGCCTTCTACATTTTGCCGCCATGGACCGCGGCCCATATGGCCACCCCCCCCCCCCCATTCCGGCTCTGACCTCCACAAATAATTCTCGAAAAACACCTTCAAAGTTTTCCATTTTCCGATCGGATTATGCAATGAAACAAGATGTTTCAGCTCTTGGGTTGAATTCTATGGTGCAGATTTTTTTCCGAGGCTGTAAGTGCAGCAGCGGTTCGATTATTGAAATTGATAGACAAAGCTATAGACAAAGAAGACAAAAGGGATTTGGAGGGATTCTATTGGTAGGAGCGGGTGGTTGCAGTGGCCAAAGGACGTGGGTGATAGACTAACTAACGGCAACCCACGAGAGACCCGATAATTAGTCCATCATTTTCTCCCTTAATCTACAAGAGCCACCCGTTTCCACTTACAGGACCGCTTCGTACTCTCTATGTCTTCTTTGTCTATCGCTTTGTCTATCAATTTCAATAATCAGTCCGCAAGAGGCTCACTCTGGGAACGGGACGTATTTTGTTGGGTCTTTCAAATAGAGGTGCAACATCCGTCGACAAGTCTAAACAGCACCACCGACAAATCAAATGGTTATATATATCGATCTTCCATTTAAACATAAGGAAAAGGATAGATAAACAGGATGTTCCCAACGAACACCTCAATAATCGATTCTTCACCACGGCTTCAAATGTTGAATGGACCACTAGACAAGGTACGAATTTCAGTATTCTGATACATGTTTCGTAACTAAAATTTCACGTAGAACAACACGATGCACACAACAAAAATTACCGTAATTAACTCCTTCCGAAGATATTTAATGATTCTTGATGCGTGAATTCAAACCACCCGCTCATGAAAACTCAATGCTCTACGTGATTCACATCGCGCGCTATAAACGTTATCATGACAGCCTCTGCGATATAAAAATCTCGCAACATCAATCTTGACGCTTTGGCTCAGCTATAGCAAATTGCTAATAGTCTGAACAACACATGGTGGGAAATGAACATTGTTCGATTGAGAAGCTTGCTCAAACTGTTGTAGTGTGCGATTTGACTCACGTAGAGCTTTGAGTTTCTTGTGAGCTGGCAGTTCAAATTCCTCGTAACCAATGTGAAATAAAAACGTTAATATCTTCGTTAGGAGTTAGTTTCAGTAAATTTCGTTGTGTGGACCGTGTTCTACGTGAAATTCTGGTTAAGAGACATGTATCAGATTGCTTAAATTCGTACCTTGTCTAGTGGTCCATTATCGATAATCGACCATTCACGCCTCGCCACTGGATGAAATTAATATATTTTCTATTCCTACAAAAACAAACAGCATTCATCAACAAAAAAGGGGGAACCTATCCGTGGATGCTTGAGGATTACCAGGTGGTGAAATATTCTTTGGTACGGGAGGATATTTGCGTTTAATTTAGCGGATTTGATTTAATTTGTTGGGTGGCAACGTGGATGTGAGGAGAGCGAGTCAGCCTGAACGGTAAGTTATTGCTGCTGAGCTTGGAGTTGCGTCTCATGAGCGGCCAGAGGAGGTGGTCATCAAAGCGGCGTTGCCATTTAAATATACGAAACACTGGGGAAAAAACTCATTGGATCTAGAGTCCAGACTCTTGAAAATGTTCACAAGAAAAAATACTCTTGATTCAATCGGATTTTTGCTTGAATCAAGAACCAAGCCTCTTAATTTGAGCGGATTTCCTCTTGATTTAAGCAAAAATCCGATTGAGTCAAGAGTATTTTTTCTCGTCAATGTTTTCAATGTTTTCATCCTGAACGTAAACAAAGGTGCGACAATTCACAAAACAAAAAAAACACATTGGATCTAGAGTCCACACTCTTGAAAACATTGACAAGAAAAAATACTCTTGACTCAATCGGATTTTTGCTTAAATCAAAAGGAAATCCGCTCAAATTAAGAGGCTTGGTTCTTGATTCAAGCAAAAATCCGATTGAATCAAGACTATTTTTTCTTGTCGATGTTTTTAAGAGTCTGGACTCTAGACCCAATGTGTTTTTTTCCTGTAAAGTTTCTTTGTCAGAAGGATAATTCAAAATAAAAGTGACTTGGATAATTTCATAAAATTTTTAAAAAATACACGGAAAAATTGGTTGAATTTATGGGATAAGTATTTTAATCGTAAGAGTTTTTGCTGAAGACGTCTATTTACATTGGATTATATCGGAGAAAAACACCTACCTGATCGGATATTATGGTTAGAGTTTGAGAACTGACGCATGGCAAATTTTCTATATACCCAGGAGCTGCCATAAACTAAAGTTGCAGTTATTAAAAATATAAAACGACTGTTCTAGAGCAGACGGATGTATTACCCAAGTTCTCGTGTAGTATACTTATTTTGCGTCATGTGCATTGAGAAAAACTAAATATCTCTAGCTTAAAAAAGTCTTCAGTTGATTTTGCTAGCAACGAAACAGGGGATCTTGCCATGCTCCTGACAATTTGTCAATGTCTCGTGGTTCCACATTCAACATACATTAGCAATTCACACTTTCCTATCCTTGAAAGTTTAAATGCCTTAAACTCAGGATGCATGCTTCCCGTGAGATTCTTTCTAGTAAGAACACGCATGTACTTCTTTGACGTCTACAAAAATGGAAATAATGAACATTCATTAAATAATTCAATGGACTTTTTTTTTTATTAAGAATTGGACGTATTTCTACCAAACAGACCTATGTGGAGGTGAGAAATATGGGGTGTGCTCTAGAAATCTGTATAAGAAGCAATGTAAAAGAGGGCGTGGTTCCTTTTGAAGAATTGGAAAAGCGGGATATTGCATTCTATCAAACAGACCTATGTGCCAACTGAATGCGAGATTCATGAGCCGCGGGCATGGCAAGAGAGCGTTGTGGACAGGGCTCATGAGTTAAAGCGCCCAGACGAAGATCGCGCCCCCGCTCTGGGGCTCGATCATTGCCGCTGACGTCACTGGCGCTTTATTATTCTCATTCACTCCTACGCAAAGAGAACTAACGAGCATACCCCATATTTCTCACTTACACATAGGTCTCTTTGGTAGAAATACGTCCAATTAGAGGTAAGTAAAATTGACATGAACGATGAGGTATTAAAGTTACAAACATTTTTATTTCTCCTTCATTTTGCCTCGTAGGCCACAAAATATCCTTTCTGAACCAATGGTTACCTAACCTAAGATCCATGTCCTGTGCTGTCAACAGATTTTACCTAACACTATGTAAGGTGTCGATTTGAAGACAGCACATGCCGACTTCGGTTTAACAAAGTACAATTTTCTATTTTGTAGCCACGGCGGCAACAGAGCTACCGTGTGAGAGGGCTATCTAAATCATCACTAACAAGAATCATTAAAGACGCGGGCAGCCTAAATACTGGCGAGCCATGACTGGAGTGAGCGGGCACCGTTGTCAAACTTGGCACAAAATCCCGACTTTTCCGTCTAGTTCCATGCACTGCTGCGACGACCCGGCATCGTTGGAGGCATGTGATAAGTTGATTATAATTGTAGGTTCCGCGGGGCGGGGCCTGGAGATCCATTCATTCGCCTCATTCATGTTTTATAAATTATCAATGTAACCTATGCGCGCACACACACTCACACCGACATGCACGTAAGCTGACACATACACACACTCACACACCCTCGTAGACAAGCCGTAATTCCCCGCTCCAGAGAGAAGCTCCATTAGGTTGGACTACGTGTTAAAGGGGGGATTTTAGAGACGGAGGGGGCCCTTGTGGAGCGGGGCGGGGGGCGGGGTGGTTCATTCTGGGACGTGGAGAGACGTTTTTTCGTGCTGGAATTTCTGCTCATGAGGTGATCAGAGTTTAAGTAGAGCTATAGTGTAGATCATAATTTGTGAACGGCCATGGAAAAGGAATCCTATAGTCAACGGAAACTCAAAATTAAGTAATTGAGATCCACGAGTGAGTAGGATTATTCTGCGTATATTTTGGGACAAGAAAATGAGTTTTCCTTGAATCAAAGAGCCGAGTCTCTCATCGCCGGATTTACCTACATCCCGCCCATGGGCCGCCGGTATTTTGCGGTTTTGCCGCCCCTCCTCATTCGTTTTGAAACATCGATACAAACCATCAAGTGAACGTGCCAGAGGATAAGGGGTGCATAAGACGCGTTTACTCGTGTTGGGCACATTTTTTGTGAAAGCCCTGTTAGAACTAGCAAAATTTCTCGGAACGTTGCGCGAAAATTAAGTTCCGTATACTTATCTTTGAGTGGACGAGGCATTTCATTTACAAGAAAAGAACGAAAAAATTATGGAAGAATAAACATGAATGTGGTTTAATGATGTTATTTTCCGCCACCGCACAACCGCACTGTGTTTGGCGCAATGCGTGAAGTATCCACACAGTCTTGTAGGCGCTATGAGTTTCTCGCCAACCGCTGCTGACTGCATTACGTTTGAAGCAATGCGTGAAGTATTCATGGAGTCTTGTAGGCGCTAATATGTGTTTCATACTGACCGGTGCGCCGATGGCTTCTCCTTTCCATCTCAAGTCCTTGTCATCGTTGCTCTCTGCGCCGCGCCGCTCCAAGCCAAATTGCGTGTTTGGTTTCTCTCTCAACGAGACTAATGAAAGTCTCTGTCTCTTATATCACCGAAAGACGAACAAATTAGAAATTATTATACTATAACTTTCAGGAAATGAGAGATTTTTTCGCCAGTTCTCGTTTGTAATTTTTATTCTGAATCAGATTTTTTTCTTGATACCTACATTTGAAAAAATTACAAAATTTGCCGCCCCGTAAATCTGCCTTCATGGGCCGCAACCCATGTGTCCATCCCCTAGATTCGGCCCTGGAGCCTCTTGAACTAGGCGGATTTTCATTTGTTTTAAGCAAAAGGTCCGATTGAATCGAGAGTTTTTTTCTTGTCGATTTTAGGAGTCTGGTATCTCGATCCAAGCGACTTTCTTTTCCAGTGAGAGGTCGTTTAATGAGGACACTGCGACGTGTACCAACCCCACATAACCGGATCGTAACAGCCTCGGTGGCTGGTTCGGTTTTAGGGGTCGCCCTGGCGGTCCTTCGCCTAATGGCTGCTGCCGTGTCGTACCGGTATTGGACGCCTTATATGGGGTGGCGATTCAGCACCCTTCCCGTGGAGCGAATCTTTCCTCTCAGAAAAAAAGACAAAAATGACTCCAATGGAGATGTTGCATGTGTGAGGAACTTGCGATTTGATTATTGATTTTTATGTAAAAGTTTGCAAAAAACACGATGGTGCCACTGGTTTTCTCTGAAATCAACTCCCAAGCTCAAAAGTTGAGGCCAAAATGGAGGGGATATCCCACGCTATCCTGAGAGTCCACCTCTGCATCAAGACAAACTCTCCATGCAAAGATAGGGAGCAAACACATTAGCAGTGATGCCGTGTTTTCAGTTTTGGAGTCCCCAAATAAAGTGGCAGCCCTGTCAATGTATTTGCTCCCTATCTTCGCATGGAGAGTTTGTCTTGATGTAGAGGTGGACTCTCAGGATAGCGTGGGATATCCCCTCCATTTTGGGCTTAACTTGAGAGCATTTTTCGAGCTTTGGAGTTGATTTCAGAGAAAACAAGTGGCACAATTGTGTTTCTCGCGAACTTTTACAATAGAATCAAGAGTCAAATCGCAAATTCCTCACACATGCAACATCTCCATTATTTACAAGAGAACGTTTGTGCGGATTCCATTTAAGGAATTTGCTACGTACTAAGCAGAAAATTCACTTTAATTTGAAAAAAAAAAAAAAAATCCGCACAAGCGTTTTCATGTAAATATTGAAACGCCCAATTAAATTTGTCAAAGCTGGTTTTCAAGAATCTTTGTTCAAAGCAATGGACGTTTTCAATCAACGCAACATCTCCATCCTTCTAACCTGACATTCTTTAAACATTGTCCATCGTAAACGTGGCAACCCCGCGCTCGCTAAGCCTCGTGCAATCATCCTTTTTAATTTTCGCACCTCGCGACTTGACTAACTAGAATGTCAGAACGGTCAGATACTCATGTTTACGCTCATAGTAACCACTTTACGCCCTAGACACTTACGATAGCTCTGTAAATTTGTTTTCAAGAGCGCTCCAATGAAATATCCGAGGGATTATGTTCGCGGGCAGTTAGTCGTCTAAATTTCTAATTTCAAGTTGTAGCACAAACGCGACACACAGTTGCAAACGGAAAGGGGCAACCCTTTATGTAATTGAGTTCTGATTAATCTGGCTCTATTTTCATTATAGGCGCATATGTATATTCAGTTTAAGGTCCGGCTCAATCTACACCTACCGGTGATCTACGCCCATTACTAGAATCTACGCCTTCTGGTAATATACTCTTGCTGATAACCGCTTAACAAGGGCTTCTAGTAATCTACGCCCTTTTGTGATTCATCCTGATTGGTTTAGTAATCGAGTTGTAATCGCATCCTACTCTGACTTGTAATACTTTCGGATAAACTGCGTGCTCTTCCTTAGATGAAGAGTATTGTGTAATGACCTAGAAAATTCAGGGTTTTCGTCCTCTCAGACCCTAAATTGGACGTATTTTTGCTAAAAGGAACTATGTTGTAAGCAAACCCTATGCTAAGGAATTACGACGTTTGAACCTTCGTTCGTTACCAAATTTCTTTTGGTAAAATACGAATTTTCAGGGAAAACTTGTGCAAATTTTTCGTCCAATTTCCAGAGAATTTTCCCTACACTGGAAAAAAACACATTGGATCTAGAGTCCACACGCTTAAAAACATCGACAAGAAAAAATACTCTTGACTCAATCAGATTTAAGCTTAAATCAAGAACCAAGCCTCTTAATTAGAGCGGATTTTCTTTTGATTTAAGCTTAGATCTGATTGAATCATGAGTCCTTTTTCTTGTCAATGTTTTCAAGAGTCTGGACTCCAGATCCAATGTGGTTTTTTTTTCCAGTGCACATTGTGATGGAAGGTATCAGAGAATTTCCAGTTGAGATATTCATTATTTGTCTCAAAAATTAATAAGTAAGAGGGGAAATTTGGCAACTCTCGGATGTTCATACGGCATCCCTTAGCACGGCAGAAAATAGTAGTTCCCTATTGCGAAATGTAGAGTCGAATTAGCAACCGGCAGCTGTCGGTTCTGGAAGGCGACGCAGATAACTCATCACCATCCAGGCATCCGGCAATGGACCTGTTGATATGTTTTATAGCTTGTCTTCCACGATTTTTTAATTGACCCCGACAGATTTTTGCACCGGCTCGAATCAAACTTGCCTCTGCCACACCGACCGGAATTCTCCATCATTAATGTCCACCGACTAAAACAGCTCAAGTCAAATCCAAGACCCCAGTTGATTTGCTGTTCGTCCTATATCAGAGCATTCTCTGAGGATATTTGCAAGTTTAAACCTTGCAACCGCAAACTAAGCATAGCAGGCGTATACTTCTCGCTTCCCACAAAAGCCGTGCTCCCTGGAAGGTGGAATTCAGTGGCAATCTCGCTAGTTGGTATATCACTGTTTTTTCACCGTTTGGACGTATGGATCGTATTCGATAGTGATTTGAAAGTAAAATTAGGTATACAAGTTTTCAATGATGATTTCAAGTCTTCAATTAATTAAACTTTTGACTTTTTGTTTTGAATAGTTTCATCTGAGCAAACTCTAGAATTCAAGTAAGATATATCATACCAGTGCTCTTACAGGAGAATTTAACGATAGGGTAGAAAAGAGAGAGAACGATTGATTATTATGTAGAACACTCTTTTTAGTTTCACACAACACAAGGGATGAGAATCTAACGTTAGTCTTTCAGAAGCAAAGATGGTGATCTTCGAGTAGAGACTACCTATCAAAAAGTGAACAACATCATGCCGTAAACTTTTCGTAAACTTTCCTCAGATTATGAAGAACTCATGCATCGGATATCAAGGCTGCATGAATGTTGCTGATTTTTTTTTGTTAAGAAACTAAAATAGGTAAAAGTGGACGTCGTTGTAGGACACGCGTAGTATGATTTGGCTACTTTCGAACGATTCTATCGATTATATGCTAATTCGAACCCTTCTTTTGATGCCATTGAAAATGCGTAAATAAAAAATGCCTCGTAAATTTTAAAATGACAGTGAATTAATTACGGAAGCCTCTCAAGAAAGTGGCCGTATTTATTACTTGAAGGAATACCTGTAATTTTGTTGTTTGTTTAATTGTAATGGAAAAACGGTTCGAGTGTAATGTATTTTTTTTTCATTTGAATGAAGTTTTTGATTCAAAGAATATTAACGTAGTCCTCCGATGACATATTTGATTTTCTTTAAATTGAGAAAAAACGTCCATCCAACAACAACAAAAAAAATAAACAAGTAAAATAAACAAATTTTAAAAATAAATAAAAGAAAATAAAAAATTAACAATAAAATAAAAAATGAAATAAATAAAAATAAAATATAAACAGGGGTATACAAATTTTAAAAAAATATCTTAATCAAAGAAAAATTTTATCTCACACTGGAAAAAAAAACACATTGGATCTTGAGTCCAGACTCTTAAAAACATCGACAAGAAAAAGTACTCTTGATTCAATCAGAATCTAGCTGAAATCAAGAACCAAGCCTTTTAATTTAAGCGGATTTCGTGTTGATTCAAGCAATAATCCTACTGAATCAAGAGTATTTTTTCTTGTCAATGTTTTCAAGAGTCTGGACTCTAGATCCAATGTGGTTTTTTTCCAGTGAATTTTAAAAAATGTATTTTTAACAATTTTCTTTTAATCGAACTCGTCATAATCCTGACGACGGTGAAATATCGTAGCGGTGAGGCAACTCCGCTCACCGCCACTTTATTATTTGAATTCCTCGCGAATTTATGCCGCGCCGATCTTCCTCATAATTAAGGCCGCAAATTTAACGGCGCGGCGACTCTAAAAGACGAGCCATTCACAATTTTTTCGCCCGATCAAGTCCAAATTCGAATCGCTTTGAGGCCTGTCTCTCACCGCCTCCATAAGATGACTCCATTTAAATATCGTTTATTTCATTTCGCGAGGACCTTGGATTTTATTAATGAGCTCACCGCTTTGTTCATGCTAATAATTTACGACTCAAATCCGAATTCAGACGCGCGTCAGCTGGTTTGATGGGTTATCGCTCTATGATGGAGATTGAGTTCAGCAGACAGGGACCAGGTTTTTTGGGGGAAACGGATCTGTTTTTTTATAGATTACCCCGTTCATTAAATGATTGCTAGGATTTATTATTGAAAGCAAATTAAATTTTGGAAAAATTTATATTCTCTGATCTCTATACTCCACTACGAAAGGCAAATATATTGCGAGAATCATCCTCTTTCCGTTTCTTCAATAAATTTTTACTTAATTACCTAGATTTATCATTACAAGAAAATTAAATTTTAATAATTAAACGATGGAAAATTTCATAAACTTTGATTTTTCATATTCCACCAAAAAAGCCATATAGGTACTGTGAGAATCATCCTTTTTTTCGATTCTTCAATACATTTTTATGTAATTACCTAAATTTATCATTACAAGAAAATTAAATTTCAATAATTAAACTATAGGCAATTTTATAGACTTTGATTCCTTATACTCTATCAATAAACAATAAATACTGCGTGAATCGTCCTTTTTTTCTCGATTTTTCAATAACTTTTTACCTCATTTCTTACGGCAAAAAGGGTCATATCTATTCAGAGGAAGGTGACAAGTTCATGGTTGGTTTTCCATTTGATCCTTGGTCATTCAGGTATTTTTACTGAATTTGATATCGTGATTTTTTTTTTTTTTTAATGTCTTTAGAATGGCAAAGTGGTCGACTAAAACGTTAGGTGCGGTGCATTTTATTTCAGCCTTTATTTCTTCCATTATGTTTTGTTTTATTGCAAGCTTATTGGTGCTGATACAGGCAAAGTTTTGAGATAGATACTGTAGACCCTAGAAAATTATAGGCACAAAAACGAATTTAAAATCGCGTTAACGGCCGCTAAAAGTAATACTTTGTCAAAATCAAGGTGCTGGGCTTCATAGGAATTTCATCGCATTTAATCCTCCAATTTAAACGAGGAACTCCAGTTTAACGGTATTTTGTGTCACGCCCTTTTGAAGAGAACCGATAGTTGCCATGATAATCAGGATCCAATAGAATCGATCAAGAATTTTTCAGCTTCTAAAATTTTTCGAATACATAATAATCACCCTGAGTTATGTATTGTAGATAAGCACAAGGATAAACTCGGTCGCGAAATTGAACAATTAGGAGTTCTTTTAAACAAGTCATACATGTGTTAGAGTGAGAAATTCCACTTTGTGACGTCACAAAGCGGGAATTTTTTTCATGCTCAAAACTATGTACCTCCAATTTCCCATATCAAAAATAATCGTCAATAATGCCGTGAAAGCAGCCCCTCTATACAAAGTGCTGAAATCTCGTGCAGAGTTTTTTATGTCAGAGACTTGTAACAAAAAGTGATCTTAAGTCGGACTGATAAATGGATTGGATTTTGCAAAAAGGAGCCAAGAGCATTGCAATGTTGCTACGATTGTGCAAATTAATCCTTTGTAACGTACTAAAATCATGCAAAAATGTGAAATTTACATGGTAATTTATATTAAATTTACAGTTTTTAGGGTGTAAAATAGAAATTGTTTAGATGATCAGGTTTCTCTTCCAAGACAAGAGAAGTTGCACAATCTTAGCAACATTACAATGCTCTTGGTTCCTCTTTGCAAAATACGATCAACATCAGTATGTGCGTCCTCTTTGACGAGGTTGACAACAGGAACAGGTACAGCAGGTGTTAATCGTCGGACGATGGCAACACTCCCCTCCCATCCAAAGTTGCCGCCATTTTTCTGTGTCCTAAACTGCCGTGCTAAGGAAGAACGCCGTACGAACATTCGAGAGTTGCCAAATTTATCTCGATAAAACATATATTTTTGACCACATTCATGCAAAATTATCCTTGAAATTCACAGATATATTAAATAAAAATGTCTCAAAATTTTGGAAAAAAATATTCAAAATTTTCTTAATAAATTCAGTTTTTATCAAAAGAAACTTGGCAACGTCTGAAGGCTCCTACGGCGTTCTTCCTTAGCACGGCAGTAAAAAGCACAATGGGGTCTCCTGTCTATACTTTTAATATGGAGGTACTCTAATTCAAACTTCCCGGTCGAATAGCGTCGATGGAAGCGCTCTCTCCGGAGAAATTTTGCAGTAAAATGAATCACTCTCTGGCTCTCCTATTTCAATGCTCCATGAACGTAGCTCCGACTCTCATCTCAGTTGCAGCTAATTACGTTAGCTATCCAAATGAGTAAGCCCTTCCTCCAGCAATTAACACTCCCCTGCCCCCTAACCCTCCGCTAGCCATACGTATATGACTCCCAGAACCGAGGAAGGTGATTGGACGACCCCGTATCCGGAACAGATGTGCCAAATCAGCAGAGTATCTTCACAATATCTGATATCTTAAAATTACCAAATTTGCAGACTTCTGTTTTCTTTTTAAAATAACACTGGAAAAAAAACCACATTGGATCTAGAGTCCAGACTCTTGAAAACATTGACATGAAAAAATACTCTTGATTCAATCAGATTTTTGCTTAAATCAAAAGGAAATCCGCTCAAATTAAGAGGCGTGGTTCTTGATTTAAGCAAAAATCCGATTGAATCAAGAGTATTTTTTCTTGTCGATGTTTTTAAGAGTCTGGACTCTAGATCCAATGTGTTTTTTTCCAGTGTAATGTTCCAGCTTTATTAAAGCTCGATACTATTCTCATCGATACACTGGTTAGTTGGTGATAAATAAAATCGTTGGGGGTTTCACTGTAACGCTTATTTCTGGAGTTCTACCGGACCGATTTCGACGATGCTTGACTCTGGTTAAAGCCCTTGACGTCCCGATGTCCGCAAAATTTTCAGACTTCCAAATTTTTCAGCCTCTTTCGCTTAAGACGCTTTTAAAGCCAAATCCACCCCCCTCCGACCTTAAGTTTCCGAGAGTTGCGGTATGTTTCCGTTGTAACGCCTAATTTGAGAGATCTACCGGGGCGATTTTTACGATTTTTGGGTCGACCGCAAGCTCCTAGCTTCTAGATGCTCGCAAAATTGTCAGACTTCCAAATTTTTCAGACTCTTCTTCCTGAGACGCTCTTAAAGCCAAATCCACCCCCCTCCGGCCTTAAGTTCCCGGGAATTGGTTATGTTCCTGTTGTAACGCCTATTTTGAGAGATCTACCGGGGCGATTTTTACGATTTTTGGGTCGATTGAAAGCTTCTAGCTCCTAGATGCTCGCAAAACTATGAGAATTTCCAATTTTTCAGCCATATCTGTGTAAACCGCTGAGAGATGCAAATAGACCCCTCTCCATATTACTACTACACAGCCTTCACCCAACGCCGAAGGTCAAACTCGGACTCAGTCTCAGCACTGCTCTGTCTGAATAAAAGGAAGCCGCCCCAGATACGTGGTTCCATAAAACTGTCGAAGCGGTGCGATGACATGGGTTTTCCCGTCCTTTTGTCTAACAACCCTCGAGCCCGAGACTGCTCGCTACGGGATCGCAGCCCTATTGTCTCATATGCCAAACAAAATCTGACCCTCAAAATTTAAAGACAGTAAAAATGCAATTTTTTCTATCATTCGGAAATTGTTTTTACAGTGTATATTTTTCGATTCGCGGTGAAATTTTGAGCAGAATGGTGGTCAAACTAATGAAAATACATGATTCTACGGTACACTAAGATCGATACCACAACTGCTGCATTTATAACTTGCTGAACGATATTTCCGTTACTTATCAACATATCACGACGAAATTTAGTTCATTGTAATATACTTTTTTAGCAGAGCGTAAATTTACTGAGAAAGTTGAAATCGAACCCGATGAGAGAAATTTCATCAATTTTTTTGGAGCTCCAATAGGCCGAGCAGGAAGGGAAAAAAGGATGACGAATTGAGATCTATTGCTGCCGCCTGGTCTCCTGACTGTCCAGGCCCAGCTGTTCTTGAACGCTTTGACGAGATTTTGTCGGCAGACGAGTCAAAACATGATTTTCCGACCAGGGAGCGACATCCAAACCTCGCGCTAATCCTCTCATTGTATTTTTATTGGAGTTATGTCCGAATACTTTGAAGAAAACCGAAAATGGTCTCTTTTTTAAAGCGTAGTGTTTGCAATTCTGCCCTGCTAAGGAAGAACGACATATGAACATTCGGGAGTTGCCAAATTTTCTTCGATAAAATGTTTATTTTTGAGGAAAATTATGAATATTTTCCCCATGAAATTTTCAGACGTTTTAGATCAAATTAAAAACAAAAGTATCCAAAATTTTCAAAAATTTTCCTGAAATTTAGTGGTTTTCCAGGGGAAATTTGGCAACGTCTGAAGACTCATACGGCGTTCTTCCTTACCAATGCAGAATTATGTTTGTCCCTCCCGTTACCCCTACATCAGCTACCTTTATCGAAGAGCAAAGGAAAACCGTGGGAAAAAACAGGAAACAAAATGTTTTCAGGACTGAATTGCTTCCTTTGAATTGCTTCCTCTGAGTTGCTCCGAAAATCAGTCTATTCGTGTACGCTGCCAACTTAGCTGCATCCTGCACCTCGAGAGCAACACTGATTAGATTTCGAAATCTCGCAACTTTTTGAGAGGTTGCCCATCGCTCATCTGCTTTCGTCGGATACGTTCTTTTACGGTTATGTTAGTTGATCAATGGGTACTTAACAATATCTGCTCAATTTTTCTTTCTTTTTTCACGGAACAGTTCCGATTTGTGAGTGTCCGATATTGAGTGATACTATTTTGCCTCTGTATTCGCGAGATACGTTCTTTTGCGGCCGCGCCAGTCGATGAATGGATATTTAGCAATTTCTACTCATACTTTCTTTCCTTTCTTTTTTTACGGAATATCCTCGGTTTTTTAGTGTCCAACCCAGTGCGAGGCTATTGTACACCTGTTTTCGCCAGAAACGTTCTACACAATTTCTACTCATATTTTCTGGGTGCAAATGTGCGAGATTGTTGCGTCCTGTGCATGAAGTTTGTCTCTTTTTAGTGCGTATACTAATTAATGAGTCTAATAATTTACACATTCAAACAATTCACTCGAATTTTTTACGCAGAATGTTCCTTGAGTGAGTAGCTAACGACTAGGAGGAGTAACTCCAAATTTACATGTATTTTGCCGGTCAGTGCCGAGTAACCGAAAATCCTTCTTTTATAAGGTAATACGTTTTGTACCCCGTTCGTTCATACTTTTGCGCGAAATTCATTTGAAAATACATCCATTTATATGATGGCCAAATGCATGAGATGCTTTTTTTCATGTAACATTCGAAATTGTCTCTTTTCTTAAGTCCTAAACTTCTCTACTACTGGCGCCACCCGACGTATGATTGTTTAAGTCTGTAGCTTTGGCGTGGTGTTGGCTGGAGTCCTGGAGGACGCCAGTGAGCTACTCCTCCTGGCCAATACCAAGTGCGCAGGGCTTACATTGTCATATTCCGGAGGGACTTCGCCTTATGCATCAGTACGCCATATCACAGTTAATGCCGCCCCCCCCCCCCCCCTCGAAGAAAAATCCCTTACAGGAAAACTATCCATAATGCTTCTTGGCAATTTCGCGTAATTTCGTTTTTCTTTTGAAAATTTACAAGGAAGATCATTACGGAACTGAAAACAGGTAAACTAATTTAGGAAGGAATGCCTCTCGTATTCATGTATTCAGAAGAGTTCTTATTGGATTACATTACTTTATCATCTTTTTGCATTTACGGCACGGAATACGGCTCGCTTCCCAAGTAAAAACGTTCCTTGACTTAGTCACGGAAATGAGCTGATTTCCTTCACTTTTCCAAGGAAATCACTTGATTTCCTTGGAAAAGTCACGGAAACCAGATGATTTCCTTGGACGAGTGAAGGAAATCAAATGATTTCCTTGGACCAGTGAAGGAAATCAAATGATTTCCTTGGACGAGTGAAGGAAATCGGATGATTTCCTTGACTCGTCAGTCATGGAAATTACGCGATTTCCCTGGCTGTCATGGAAATGATGCGATTTCCCTGACACTGTCAAGGAAGTCAAGTGAGTTCCCTGGAGTCAAGGAACGTCAGTCATGGAAATGACGCGATTTCCCTGATACCGTCAAGGAACTCAGGCGAGTTCCCTGGAGTCAAGAAAAGTCAGTCATGGAAACTACTTCAAACTTGAAAAACTGGTTCTCACGAGTAAAAGAGTTTACATAATTTATGATAGCCTAGAATTGGGGGGGGGGGGGGGGCTTGAAAAAAATAAATACAAATAAATTTAAAAAAATAAAAAATGAGAAAACCAGAATAAAAAATAAACACGCATTTTAAAGCCCTCATTTATAGTTTTTTATTCTGAACTGTAGAGATAAGACTCAGAAATTTTCTTCAAAACTAATAAGTGTCTTTGACATTTCCCACTCAAGATTTTCGGCATTTTCATAGAGATCTGACAATAAAAAAAGTACTGTATTTACTTTATTTTTTGAAAAAAAAAATATCTGATCTACAATTTAAAAAAATGATCAATTTTTGCACTACATGAACAATTAAATGAGATGTTAATCTGTTACCTACTTTTCAGTTTTTTTTTTCTTCTTAAATTACCAAATATTTATTGAATTAAGTCTTGCTCGGTGGAACTTGGATCGCGGTGCCAGATTGGCAAAGTCTATTTAACCTAAATATGTGCATACACCAAATGCGATACACCAATTTTGAAATACTCGTGGTTAATGGGCAGAAGGTTTGGTTTTCTTCTTCAAAAAAATATTCGTTTAAACTATTAGAGAGCGGTTATCATTATTCATAATAATTTACTGAGTTCTGAGCTGTACAAAGAAATTTTACCGTTAGGAGGATTTCCACGGTAGTGTTAGTTTCTTAACACTACCCTGTATATTATGCTTCTTCAGTGTTAAATCATCAGCTGGACAAACTCCTAGTTATTTCATTTATTTATAACTTCCTTTAAACACAGTTTCTTCTCAAAACGGGGACAGCACAAAAAAATACAGTGGTGTGAGCTAAAATGCTTTTCGTTCTCGCTTCACCTAGCTGACCCTTGGACCCATGCAACATAGAGGAAAGAGACAAAATGCTGATTGCCTCATCTCTTTTCTCCACACTTGAGGATTCCAAGGTAACTCACAATCAGGGAAACAGCCAGTGAGTTACAAAATGTCAACTTGCGCTCGCACCACTGCTACATGCAGATATACACCTTGTTGTCAGCTCTTCCTCTTTTGAGAGGCCATCAAAACCAGACTTCAAGACATAATACACATGTAACAGTAGGTAACACAATCACTCATGCACAGGCACAACCATCCAGAAAATCAGATATTATAGATACCGTTGCAGATCATGATCAAATTGAATGATCAACATTTCTATTATCAAGATTTGCTCACTGTTTGCCGAGACTAATATTATAGATAACGGTAGAGAATAAGAGGATAACATTGATCAAAAATGGCCAAGTACATGATGGCATTTACAGAAGCACCTATCTTACATGAAGAAATTAATCGCAGGTAATATCATTTCTGAGATAAGCCAGAAAAGTTGGTTCTTTCTTCATAGGTAAACACTGTTGAGATAATATTCTGGTCAGACTATCAGTAGATATTGATCCTTTCCTGACATGACTCTCCAGTAAAATAAGGTATCTAGTTAGTGAATTAATTGAGACAATTTCATGCATTAATTGCAAGAAAATTAAAGTCTCTGATTAAATCTAATTAGGTACAGAGGTTCAATGAGTATAGTGACAGTTGGATCGCAGCCCTCCAGAGAAGAAAGAAGAGAGATGATTGACAAGGAAAATTACTCACTGGCAGTGGGATGTTTCAATTGCCGATCACAGACATTTCCTTCCAAACTCATACGAAGAACGGTAATAATAAAATTCTGTGGGAATTTGCTGGCTGTTCGCACTGATAATAGGAAGGAATATATTCAGGAAACGAAGTGTAACACTTCGACTGGTTACGCCTTAAAGCCTCGGTATATATCTCGGGAAAGCCCTACGTGCTGTTGAGGTGATACACGAAATCATTTCTTTTTCATTTTCATATTTCCTTCGTGAAAACTGTAGTGAGTGGTGAAGTGGTGAAAAATTGTGATTGTGATTTGATTTGTTTACAAATTGTTATCACGAGTTCTCAGTTCAGTTCAGTTCGTGTTCCGGGAACGAAATTCCCTTTTGGTCCGATGATCCGCGTCCGCGTTCCGCGTACAACGTTGAGGAATTTTCAGGATGCAACTTGAATAGCCGTTACCTCGTTGTTTAGAGCCAGAGACGATGTTGGTCTATTTTTCCAGTCTCTCTTCAAATGGAGCCTCAAAAATAAATGTAAGTACTTAAATTTTGTTAGTATATCATTCAGGAAATGTAGATCGACGGACCTTACCCAAAATTAATGATCTAAATCTACTGAGATCTTCCGCCCTCCAGCGACGAAATTTCTGTTCTCACTTCCTCACATGATTTGACATACCTGTCACAGTGTCATTATTATGAGAAGAAAAGTCGTTCTGGAAAACATGGAGAGGGCAGGTATCGTTTAGGACTCACTGGAAACCATGAAATACTTTTGTCTCACAAGTTTGAGTCTCCATTACTCTCATGAGACAACCCTGCAGTGATAGCGAAGAGAGCGATAAGTGCAGGCTGGAATGAACCTCAAAACAAATAAAATCATCATGTGCTAATCATGGCTCATGCAGAAATGCGCTTATGGCTTTCTTCGCCATCATGGCAGAAAGGTGCGCAAATTTAGACCTTCGTCCTGATTTGACCAATGTCCCACTCAATAATTTGGGCCAAGCTCATCTTGCTATTAAAACATCTCATCACTTCTTTATTATGATCATACCTCCATTTTCACACGAGCCCTGCAAGTACGCACCAAGTTATATGAACATTATGGCTCAGTACAATACAAAGTTGCGTCCATTTGTCCTAGGAGTGATGATATGTCCCGTTCTCTATTATTTTTATTACCCACACTATCTGGCACGTTTTCATTAGGTTGATCCAACACATAACCTCTTCTAATTCTCTCAGTGAATGTAAAACGATACCTCTCCGGCTCTTTGTCCCTTGATTATTTACTATACCACCAAAGCAACGTAGATTGCCGTAAAACTTAAGCTTGATCAATCATCACATCGGAATAGCATTTCATTAAACTGCGCGTAAGGACCAAGATATGAAAGTACCCAAGCGTTCAGAGCGAGCCAGTTTATCGTCTCTCAGGCTCCGTTTTACTTGTACTGAATGCTAGGGCATTATTACACAAATGAACTAGAGTGCTGTAAACAGTATGTTTGTTTTCTCCAAGAGCACAATAAATGAGAAAAATCATGTTACATTGCACTAACCTAAATTTTGGGAACTTATAAGGTCAATTTTCAAAGAGATATGTGTTAATGATGTAACAATTTTAATTGTTCGTGTTTGATTGGAGGGGAAGAAAAGAAGATAATTTAAGTCCGATTTCAGATGCCTACTTTTTCTCAGTTTAAATATTTGCTGAAAGTGGTTGAAAATAAATTGTTGGCAACTCAGTTTTGGTAAGTGTTCCTCTTACCTGTACTTCACTTAAGTACCTGTTTTCTACATTAGACAGGGCACAAAATTCAAATCCTCAGTTTCAAGAGAGCTGTGAAAAAAATCTAATTTTTAAGAAAAATTCTCTGGTATCAACAATTGAGAAGTTACTTACACCGATTTGTAGTTCTTGAAAGAACTGCAATTTTATGATTATTTTAAAATTTCGTTCTACTTAAATGAAACAGCTTGAGATCTAGGTAATTTTTTTTTTCAACGGATAAAATTTGCATGTCAAGTATGAATAAAATCTAAGAGCTAAACAATCACAAGTCACCTCATTGAACTGTCACCATGCCTTGTATAATGCTGTTTATTTGTCTGTTTTTCAGGTTTTTGAAGGGCTTCCTGCACTCCAGCTTGCTCCCTCTTTCTGGATTAAGAAAGCGGCTACTATTCTATGACATGGCTGTCAGTTTCTCATCTGAGCAGTCATCCGATAGGAAATTAGCAGCGACTAAAAATCATCTGGTTTTGAGAAATTCACCATGAATCGCCTCAAAACAACATCATCAAAAGAAGTTGCAGTGTATTCAGAGAGAATAAACATAGTACCTACCAACAGTTTCCCTAAAAATTTTATGTGTGACCGAAAATGTGTTAAAAAATTTGAAGTGGTGTGAAGTTCAATTAGTTACCTTTAACATGCATTGCTCTAATCTTAATGAGAAAATAAATGAAAGTGAGTGCGCTGTGGTGAAGTGTGCGTAAATAGCATCATTGGTGTCTTATACAGGTTTTATTTTTGATGAAGGATCAGTTGAATTTGGTGAGTCATGCCCATTATATCTTCCTTTTGCATGCAATTTCGTCACGGGAAACCGTCAATAAATGAAGTAAAATGCAAAAATGCCCTTGAAATTGAATCAATCCTGCATTTTTTTCCTTCGGTTTGTTGGTTTGGTAAACCATGTAAGGTAAAGTCACCAGTTATAGACACCCCAAAAAATAGGACCAGTGACTGACATCTTCTCATATACATTAAAAACATAAAAATTTGAAGACAACTAGGAGCTTTTTAATATTTTTAGTAGATTATTGACATTCTGAAGAGCATTTTGATGTACAAAGCAGGGATTTGTTATGAATTTAAAATTGCAAAAGAATACTTTTAAATTGGCCGTTCTAAAATGTTGTAAAACGACTAATTTCTTAGCAGTTCAGTTAAGAAACTCGGTTTAGAAATGAAGTAAAAATGGATATACATTATTACTTTTGAGGTAACTTTGATACTACTATTTGTTGAGGGAGGTTTATAGAGTGGTTTTTGTGGTTATTTGTCGTTTGGATGTCAGAATATTTTAATTAATGGGGGTGTCTGTAACTGGTGCCAAAAATGAGGTAGCGACCACAGACAGACACGCGCGTAGCTTCAAGGATTTGATAATAAATAATTTCCTATAAGTCATTTAGTTATGCCATAATGTTTGTCAATAATTCATTAATCCTTTGTAATTGGTTTATTTTTATATCAGTCCATTTTAAATGCAGCAAAAACCTTAGTCAAAAACGGTGTCTGTCACTCATAGTGAAAATGTGTAATTTCTAGTTACAGACACTGGAGTTTATAACCTCAAAAGCAGTTCAGATTTTTGAGATAAAAATGGCAAAAAAGTACGGTTGAATGGAGTATATCATTCTTGAATCATACCTTCAATGTGTACAAAGTTTCTTTCCCCATAATTTTTCACAAAAATCAGTATTGCATTTAAGGTAATGACATTTTAAGGGAGTGTCTGTTACCGGAGCAGAGACGATGTCTATAGCTGGGACCCAGGGTGTCCATGACTGAGGCACTCCCTCATTTTGGAATTTATTACTTTTCCGACCTTTTCAACCTAAATGTTTATGAAAATTGAAAGGATAAGATAAAATTTATGTGAAAAAGGGTTTACACTTTCATGTAAGACTAAAAATGTTGAATTCGCAGCTTTTGATTACATATTACAGCCAGTCAAAGATAGAAACTCTCTTAAAGGTGTCTATAACTAGTGATTTCACCTTAAGCTAGTTTCTTGCTTCAGCACAGAAACTAGCTTCAAGGAAATCACGGCCACGGAAATCACGGTCACGGAAATCACGGCCACGGAAATCAAAGTCATGGAAAATTTTCTGTCCGAAAATTCCATGACTCTGATTTCCTTGGGAAAAAGTCAAGGAACATTTTTACTTGGGTTGCGAGCCGTAAGTCACTCGCGAAGCGAGTGACCGGGGGTCCAGGGGGCGGAGCCCCCGGCTAGACGCGAGGCGAGCGAAGCGAGCCACAGCGGCTAGTTGGTGATAAAAATCTTTCACAACCGATTTTTTCAAGGCTGAAACGCGTCTGCAGTTGCCTTCCTGAATGGACGTAACTAGTGTTGCTCCAAATAGCATATCTCTTTGAGTGAAAATTGTACTTGTGTGTGAGCTTTTTCCCTCTGTAAAAAAGATTTCAGCTTTAAGCTGAACTTTTTACGCACGTTGGCTAAAAAACTCCAACATCCCGTATAAAAATCTTTGGAGAGAGTTAAAAAAAAGTTTCCCTAGACCTCTCTTCATTTGGCCGCATTTCTGCCAAACGGAACTGTGTGCATTATGACGTGAGCCCTGCTATGCATATATTCTCATAGGTCTGAGGGCTCATGTCTAAATGCACACAGTTCCAATTATCAGAAATACGTCCATTTTGTACTGTGTCTTGCATATTTTTCTCAACTATCCTCTCTGATACTGTTTCTTTCTCCTTCCTTTCCCCATTTTCCTCCTGGTCTTTCCCATCTTCTCCTTCTCCTTCTTCATACTTTGCATCCAGCTCATCTTTCAAATTGTCCTCTCTCCTTTCTACTGTTTCTTCCGAACCTAACGTCACCTAACCTTCGTCTTCTCCCTCTGCATCTGCATTCCCATCACCGTCGTGGTCGTCTTCGTCGTTCTCTTTGTAGTCCAATTCTTCTTCTTCCTTCTCTTCATTTTCTATTTTCCTCCTCTTCCCCTAGTACTTAATCTTGTTCATATTTTTCCTGACCTTCTGCTCCTCATCTTCAGTCTCTTATCTGGACCATATTTTTCCACTTCGTCTGCTCCTTTGTTGTCGTCGTTGTGTAGTCCTCTTATTCCTTTTTATCTTTTTCCTCTCCGTCCACGTCTCCTTTTCTTTATTCTCCTTATTTCCTTCTTCTAGTACTTCATATTTTTATTCTTGTTCATTTCCTTTCTCGTCTTCTTACTCTACTATTACTTTTCTCACCTCTACTTAAGTTCATCAATTCCCTCTTCGTCTGTTTCTGCATCATTGTCATCGTGATCCTCTTCTTCTTCCTCTGATTCCTCCTCTTTTTCCACCCCTATCTTTCTTCTCACACTCTCTCTTCCTCTTCTCCTTCCCCTCTCCCTCTCTTTTCCTCTCTCTGCCCAGTCTCCCCGTCCGTGTGGGGTCATAAGAATTAAAACTTACTTTTACACTGAAAAAAAAACTCCGGCCGTGGGAGCCGCAATTACGGGCTATATAGACATACCGTCCGTTCCGGGCTCAAAGGCCGCAAATTCCGGCTGCTGGAGGCGTAGTTTCGATTGCTCCGGGTTCAGAGGCCGAAGCTACGGCTCCAGCAGCCGGAATTTTCGGCCTTTGAGCCCGGAACGGACGGTATGTCTATATAGCCGGTAATTGCGGCTCCCACGGCCGGAGTTTTTTTTTTCAGTGTACTTAACCTAACCTAACCTAACCTAAACTATCCTAACCTAACCTAACCTATCCTAATCTAACCTGTCCTAACCTGACGCAATTCAGTTTGGGCCCTAACCTACTCTAATCAAACCTAACTACCAAATTTTGGAGTTGTCCATACTCTCCCTATGAAGGTACTCTAGGGTGACTCGGGCCTTCTCAGCGAAATCCGCGAGGTCGGGCCTACGCTACGATCCGACAACCGACCTGGAGCGACCCAGGGCGGGGCCCTCCACCGCCCAGGAGGGGGAGGGGGTGAGGCGGAGGCCGTATTGGCCGTATCATAGCCGGATAATGAGTGGCGGAGCAAGCTCGGAGCTCGGAGCTCGCAACGGTTATGTTTACATAGTTACCCGTAATGAGAGCTGTTTATCAAGCTGACAGTCGCGGCTGCGGCTTCGACCCGCGAACCCGAACCCGCGTTTCCTTCCCATTTTCTCGCCAACTGATGTCTTCATCACTCCGCCTCCTTAATAGACTCCCGGCTCTCCTAGCCCCCCCCCCCCCTTCGCGCCTACCCCCCTCCCTCGTGCAGTTATCAACAGCTCGTTTTCAGCTCCCCCCTCCCCCGCTGTAATCTCTTCCGCAAAGCTCCCGAGCCTCCCCTTATCAAAAAGTATAACACATCCTTATTCTGCTCCTACGCCTTGTATTCAAAATTTTTACCTTCTTCTCCTTCCTTCTCGTTTGGTCCTCAGTGATTACTTTTTTTCCCCTCTACTACGTCTCCTTCTCTTCTACTTTTCTTCTCTTCCTACTTCTATACTTCCCTTCTATTCCTTGTCATGTTTTGTTTCTTCTCATTCACCCCTTCTTTTTCTCTTCTTATTCTTATTCATATTCGTCACCTTTTTCTCCATCTTCTCTTTTCATATTTTCGCCTTGGTCTTCTTTATCTTCCTTTCTGTAGGTCTCTATATTTTTCTTCTTCTTTCTTCTCTATCTCCTGCTTCCGTCACGTCTTGTTCTCCTCGCCCCCTCCTTCGTGCAGTTATCAACAGCTCGTTTTCAGCTCCCCCTCCCCCGCTATAATCTCTTCCGCAAAGCTCCCTAACCTCCCCTTATCAAAAAGTATAACACATCCTTATTCTGCTCCTACGCCTTGTCTTCAAAATTCTTACCTTCTTCTCCTTTCTGGATTCAAAAGCTTGGACCAATGTAACCCTGGCCGAGCGGGCTGAGTGTTGAAATTGATAGACAAAGCAATAGACAAAGAAGGCAAGAGGGATATAAAGGGATCCTATTGGTGGAAGCGGGTGGGTAATGGACACAGAAGGTAGGTAATATACTAACTAATAACAACCCTAGAACGACCCTATAGTTAGTTCATCTTTTCTTCTTTAGTCTATAGGAACCACAACCAATAGGATCGCTCCATACTTAATTATGCCTTCTTTATCTATTGCTTCGTCTATCAATTCCAACAATCAGCCCGCTGGGTTCTTTTGATTTTCGGAGAAAACCAGTGGCATATTATTGTACCTCGCGAAATTTCACGCGAGTAAACATAATTAAACTGCATATCCTTGCTACATGCAAGAGCTTCATTACAAGGTTTTGTGAGATGTCGGGCGCGCGGGAACACTCATTGCCTGCCGCAGTGCCGCGGTTCACTGAACGAGAGCTGCGAAGTCCCATTTCGTGTGATATTTCATTCACTAACGGGGGATGATTTCACACTCGATTTGTTGAAAAATTGTTTCGGAATCCACACCGTCGGATTATTGCCGGCAATTTTTCACGCTGATTGGATTCTTGCGAGCCGCGACCACGGAAGAGCTCTTAATTACGTTTCAGATGAGTGTAACAGGACTGTTGAGGTGTTGCCGCATCTCTTTTCTCTATAATTCACCACCAGATAGGATAAGAATTGAGATCAAGACCCGTGATCTGTTTCATAGTATTCTTAAAATTATCATGATATTGTTACCTAAAATTAGTTCCTAAACTTTATGCGCTCAGCCGATAGCCGACTTTTAGGATCAAAAAAAGAATATTTCAAATGAATGACTGTGGGGACGCTTGCGGCTTTCTTATGTGTCGTTCTCCCACACTTAAGATAAATTTTGCTGTTTTAGCTATTTCAGTCATTTCATGTAAAAGAGATGGGACGAATTTTGAAGGAAACTCGATTTCGAAAATTTGACTCTTACTGCTTTCCTCGCTATCACGACAGTCAAGTGTCTGTAACTTTCACGCCGGTGAAAATTCATGAAAACCGATTGCATCAAGTAAAACACGTCGCTATCAGCTTATTTTTTCTCCTAAATGCGACTTGCTGCGTGGTTGTGGAGGTGCACTGTGCAAACTACGCCTTCGGAAATGAGTCGTTGCCAATGGCCACCGCTCGACGCACAATGGATCGAGTCTATAGGAGTGATCGGACAAAATTTGGAAACTTTAAATGCTTCTACCTCCGTTCATGCAAAATTTTGAGGTTCTAGAAGTGTTTCCATTGGTTTCCTCGTAAAATTTTCTTTTAAAAGCACCCCTTGAAATTTAAAATGTGACGGATTAAACATCAAAATTTACAGTTTTAGTTAAAAATTTCATGTCCGACCTCTCGAATTGACTTGATCCACTGAGCGACGGTGCGGCCTGAAAGGATGAGTGATCGGCCACGAACGCGTGTCTCTCCGTTCGCCAGGTAGCGACGGGCGATACCCACTCTAAATCCCACAGCTAATTACAGCCTTGTCGCAGTTCCACGCTCATTGGCTTTCCAGCTCTGCATTGCGTGAAGTTGTTTGATGCGCGCACTTCAAGTCGTTGCATGCGTGGAATTTTTACTCTATCTAGAGTTATGCTGCTTTATCATTCGTCGAAAACGTATGGGCAGAATAGAGACGAACTCTCTGATCAAAACCTGGATACAATGACGTAGCTAGAGGAGATCTAGTGGATCTAGACTCCTCTCCCTCCCCCCTCTTTCAGACTAGAATTTCCCACACGAATCTTCATTTTTCTTCAATTGTTTACCTTTGAACCCCTCTATATCACCCGTACTGCCGTGCTAAGGAAGAACACCGTATGATCCTTCAGACGATGCCAAAATTCCTCACTGGAAAAAAAAACACATTGGATCTAGAGTCCAGACTCTTAAAAACATCGATAAGAAAAAATACTCTTGATTCAATCAGATTTAAACTTAAATCAAGAACCAAGCCTCTTAATTTGAGCGGATTTCCTTTTGATTTAGGCAAAAATCTGAATGAATTAGGAGTATTTTTTCTTGTCAATGTTTTCAAGAGTCTGGACTGTAGAGCCAATGTGTTTTTTTTTCCTTAGTGTTGAGCGAGGTGCTCGTAAAACTGAGCAACTGAGTTCGAAAGAATGGCGGCTCTATGTCGGAGCGAGCGTAATGGCGACAGCGACTCGTCTAGCGCGACGACCAATACGACCGCGGAATAGCGCGGAGGTGACAATGATCGCGACTCGGCGCAGGCGCAGAGCAACGGCGAAAACAACCATTCAACACTCGCCTCTCAACAGCCAACGACCGACAACCGACTTTTAACGAGCCCTCCGCTAATCGTGCTCATTCATTCATTCATAAGTCAAGACTTAAACTCCTCCAATCATCGAATGCCAGATTGGGCACTCGAATTCCTTTATTCTAGGGTCGTTTCTTTAGTCATTCCTAGAGTACCCGTATAGCGAGAGTATAGACAGATGTGAAACTCCGAAAATCCATCAGGCCTTCATCGATGCCTCAGCGAATAAAGTTAGGGCCCAGAAATGCAGCCAACCTGTGAATTTCAATTATACAGAAGGATTTACTACTATTGTTACGAACCATCGTTGATTCCACTGGTTTTCTCTGACAAACTCCGAAACTCAAAAAAGCTCTCAAAGTTGAGATAATGGACGGGGTATCCCTCGCTACCCTGAGAGTCCACCTCCATGTCAAGCCAAACTCTCCATGCAAAGATTGGGAGCAAATACATCAGCAAGGTTGCCGCGCTTTCAGCTTTGGAATCCCCAGAGGAAGTGGCAACCTTGTTTATTGTTTTGCTCCCTAACTTTGCATTGAGAGTTAGACTTGATACAGAGGTAGACTCTCACAGTAGCGTTTGATATCCTCTCCATTACGACCTCAACTTTGAGAGCTTATTTTGAGTCTTGGAGTTTTTTTCAGAGAAACCTAATGGCTCCATCGTGTTTCTCGCAAAATTTTACGTATACTTTTAAAGGAAAAAGTACTTAAATCTCAAATCCACCGCACACGCAAAAGCTCCATCCCTGATCTCAGGGCTCCCATTCCATGTCCGTCTAAAGTTCCGGGATTCGGAACTTTTTTATTCCAATGTCTCCACTCCATGACTGGCAAAAGTTCCAAGATTCCTGGTAGATGTTCCAAATGTTCCGAGAAAGCCCCGGAACATGCAAAAGATTCGGAACATTTTGGGAATTTCAAAAGGTTCGGGAAAAATTTCGGGAAAATCTCAAAATTTGCGAAATTCGGAATAAGTTCCGGGAAATGAGAGCACTGACCCGCGGGCCGATTATTGAAATGTATAGACAAAGCTATAGACAAAGAAGACATGAGGCGTATAGAGCGATCCTATTGGTTGAATCGGGTGGTTCTTTTAGACTAAGAGGGTAAATGATGGACTGACTATCGGGTTTCTCGTGGGTTGCCTTTAGTTAGTCTATTACCTACGTCCTTTGTCCATTTCAATCACCCGCTTCCACCAATCAAATCCCTCGATATCCTTTTTGTCTTCTTTGTCTATTGCTTTGTCCATCGATTTCAATAATCAGCCCGCCTGTCTGACATAAGTTCGGCGTCGTGCGAACCTAGAGTACCTGTATATGGAGAGTACCGACAGATCGGTTCATGGAGGGCTTAGGGCCCAAAAGTGCAGCCACCCTTCTAACCAACTTCTAACGCACAAAATTTCACTGCCAGTCTGCAGATTCCAATTCTAACCAAGATGGTTAAGAATGTACAGAAATGAGCGTTCTTCCGCGAAATTGAGTAAATTTATGCAAAAACTGAGTCAAACACGTGCTTAATAAAGGACGGTTCGTAACAATAGAATCAGTAAATCGCTCTGGATAATTGAAATTCATAGGTTGGCTGCCCTTTTGGGCCCTAACTTTATTCGCGGAGGCATCGGTGAAGGCCTGATGGACTTTCGGAGTTTCAGATCTGTCCATACTCTCCCTATACATACAGGTACTCTATGCGAACCGAGTCTGTGAAACCCGCGTACAAAACCTCTGCAATTCGAGTTACATCTGGCAATCGCAGCGCATAGCCGATCCGGCCGGCGGGTAAATATAATTGAGCGGGACTTTATTCATAAGCGCCCGGTGAAATATGCGAGTACGGAGCTTGCTAACAGGGGCGCGACCTTTGGGCCCCCTCCCCCCATCCCCCCTCAACCCGGGCTGTCCGGTCCATAGATCATCCTGTAATAGACGCTAATAATATCGCTTTTGAAATTTTACTTAAGCTTCGAAAGCACTCCGCAATTAGCGCTCGCGTGAATGATCGGCTATCGATATTTCCCCGTTTGAATCCGTGCTTAAGAATCGATTACCGAGGTGTTCGTTTCGAACTCGATCTATTCCCATGGGTTTTAATGACGGATCAATCGATTCTACTGGTCCTAGCGTCTCGTTCCCGACCCCAAGGTTGTAACTTCTGCGCTTGCTCAGTCTTCGAGCCTCTCCCCCGCCCCTCCCCTCTCCCACGGCTGGCGTGATATGATTCATTGTTTGATTTATTGGACGTTTATACACCTTCGTTTTGTCTCTACGGATTGTTTGGCTTGATGATGACGTCAGGCTCTTCGTCCTTTGGAAAGAGGGGGATTTGAGTTTTGGTTATGCACGTTTTGGTTGCAATATTTGTTTGTAAATTGCAATTAGAGATTTGACTTAAAGCCCATTGTCCTCTTTGCAGAATGTCGATGATAGATTATCGACATTTCTCCATTTGAAACTACGGCAAAGAATCGATTATTAAGGTGTTCGTTGCTAACACCCAGCTTCGCGATCCTTTTCCATAGGTTTAGGGTCAGTTGGGGTAATTCCGTCACGGGGTAATTCCGGATGTGCATCATGGAGGTCGTAAAATTGAGGTTAGGGAATTTTCGCGCTAGTATGTTGTTGCCAACGTTCAGTTGGTCACCCTGAGTGATTTGGTTCTCATTTCTTGTTTGTTTACGCGTGATAAGGAGATCGGTCGTAAAGGTGCGAAAAAAAAGCAAATCGCCAAACTCGGAACGTCTCTGCAAAGTGTTACAGGTAAGAGAAATTATCTTTATATTCCAACAACCATTATTTCTATAAGTTGTTCTGTTTATGAATAAACAATTTTGCCTGTTTTTCGAATGATCAATGAACCTCTGTCCAGATTGAGGTTAAACCGGAATTACCCCATCGGAAAAACACCGGTGGGGTAATTCCGTTTATTCAATTTTCCAATTTAAATTTGATAATTAATTTACTTTTTGATCTGTTTTAGCTTCTAAAATGCCAAGGAATTACAAAAAAAAGAAGCTGAGTGAGCCTCTCTATACGCAATGTGATCTGGCCAGTGCCGTTCGTGATGTATCCAATCAAAATCTTACCATTGTTGCCGCGGCACAATTTTATAACATTATGTTAATTATATTATTATATTAAGTATTTATAATGTATATTATATTAAGTTATTAATATGTATGTGTGCATAATTTCATTAAAGAGACATAGCCGTGGACTTAGATACGCCTCCGGAATTACCCCACCGTCGGTGGGGTAATTCCGTTTGCAACGGGGTAATTCCGGACGCTACAAAAAAATTCACCAAAAATTTTTGAAAAACTTTTTTTCGACAAATACTATATTAACTAGCTTTCAACAATATAAGGAGCTGGCAGATCCAAAAAAATGTTGAATTCATTCAGTTTAACTGGTCCAAACCAAGGGTCAAAGTAAAAATTAGGTTACAACCGTCAAAATCGTCCGGAATTACCCCAACTGACCCTAAATGACAGATCAATCGATACATCGCAAGTCACGTCACATCACTGGTCTAAAATATGAATTATAGCAGTTAATATCCACACCTGTGTTGGAGCGAACATACTTTTTGCTCTCTAGCATACAACATTTGTTGAAAATTAAGTGAGGAGAAAGCAACGCACTTCCTACCAGGCAGAAATGTTTCTGTCGCGCAGTTTGAAACTAAAAGCATTATAGCATAGCATCAACTGCAGATGGATTTACTCAGACTTGTGCGTGCGTGATAAACCCGAAAAAATTTAGCAGGAAAAACTTTACTATTTTTTCACGTTTTTTTTTCGTCACGCCAGTTCATTTGCACATAACTCCTCGCTGAAAAAAACCATGCACAAATATTGTATTTTTTCGGCAGGTATACACTAAAAACAAGGAAGAATTCAAAGCCTATGCATGAACATAGTTCCTTTCAATATAATTCACTCGTTATAATTCTTTTACACGTAAGCTATGTCGCTATGTCCACTTCTACTACTTAATTTTTTGGTTGAAATATAGCACTATAGTACTCGCAATGAAAATAGATTCGATGAACACGATTTACTGAAATCTCTTCCGTCCAATTACTTCTAACAAGAGGCAAGTGTCATTATTCCTTAAAAAAAGTTTCCTACCAATAGCTTTCCGGGTACATTTTTCCTCATTTTTTATCCCATTATAAATAGCCATACAAAAATGAAATGTCCTGCTGGCTTTTTTTGACGGGAATTTGTCCTAATTTTAATTTTAAATAAGTAACTCAACTCACAAGATAAATAAAAGTTAAAATAGTGGGATCACCTACTTTGCCATGAGCGTACGAAGGAGGGGGGAAGGGGGCCTGGCTTCCATTAGAATTGAAAATAGTATCATCTGCGCCCCCCCCCCCCCCGAAATTTTGGATGGTAGGAATAAACCTTCGTCGAGGATGATTATATCTCTCTTAATGTAGAGTCTTAAATGAAAACACCGTAATTAATCGGTCAGTATTTTCTAAAATTTTCATCATGAAGCCTCAAATTGCGTCTAAATAGAGTTAAAATTTCAAGATTTTTCCAGGTGTGTTAACAATTCGCAAGTATCTTGTGCTGAAAGTAAAAAAGCAACATTTTTCTGCAGAAATTAATAACAAATCTGCGTCACGGAAGCCTAATGTTCAAATATATGTAGATTCAAAATTTCAAAAATTGTCCGGATATCTTGAATGCAAAAATGCGGAAGTATTCTTTGCTGACGGTAAAAAAATAAACGTAATTTTTCCGCAGAAATGGATGGCAAATCTGCGTCATGGGAGCCTTAAATTGCGTCCAAATAGATTTAAAATTTCGAAAATTTCTCGGGGTAGGCCCTCGGGGCCCTCCTCAAAACTGAGTGGTATTCCATACCCCCTGGACCTCCCGGTGGTATGAGGGCAAGGCCCCCTGGCAAAATAACCCATTGGTGTACTACTCCACACTGGGAAAAAAAAAACACATTGGATCTAGAGTCTAGGCTCTTGAAAACATTGACAAGAAAAAGGACTCTTGATTCAATCAGATCCAAGCTTAAATCGAAAGGAAATCCGCTCAAATTAAGAGGTTGGTTCTTGATTTAAGCTTAAATCTGATTGAATCAAGAGTATTTTTTCTCGTCGATGTTTTTAAGAGTCTGGACTTTAGATCCAATGTGTCTTTTCTCCAGTGCATGTACATTGCCAGAAACAGTAAAAACCAGAATATATTAACCTAGGGGCAAATGAACGTTTTTCTTTTTGATTTTTTTGACATATTAGTTTTACATCGCACTGAAAAAAAAATCTCGGCGTTTTTACCAAGGTCCGTTGGTACCTTTACCATCTCACTTTTTTTTACCAATTATTGGTAATTTTACCAAGACAGACTGGTAAGCTTACCTAGAAACCGGTATTTTTACTGTTTTTTTTTCAGGTAAGAATACCACTTTTATTGGTAATCAATTCTCGGTAACTTTGCCATTTTATTCCGGTAATTTTACCACAGTCGATAAAAAATATTGGCATTTTTACCAAGGTCCAGTAAAATTACCGAGAAAGTTCAACAATTTTACCGAGATTTCTCGGTGAAATTACCAATGCCATAAATGGTAATTTTACCAAGAAAAACTGGGATCAAATAGAACCCTAAATTCTTGGTAATTTTACCCTTTTCTTAGTAAATACACCGAGTTTTTTTTTTTCAGTGTGGCCCAGGTTATGTCCCGTTTCTTAATTCCAACCGGTTCCACCATCAGGTCCCACGGATTAGCCGTTTTTCTTCCCAAAGAGCTATCTTCTTCCTCCTCGATCCGGGAAGCTCAGGTGCGAAAAAGGACGTAAATAACACTTGATGTGAAGGGACAGCGGAGAGGGGGCGGATTTTCGCGAGTTTGCGAATCGGTTAGCGTGTCGATGATGATATACCTGGGTCACCTGGCGCTCCGTTGCCCGACACTCCGCTTTCGATGGCAAAAGCGCTTATCTCCAATGACAACAGGCTTGCGATGCGAGGTTTTTACATGAGAGCGGGGGCAAGACCGTTGACTGAAGATGAACATCGTGACTTCTCGCTATTTGTTTTTATTGGACGTATTTACGCTAAAAGCACTTATGCGAGAATCATTTACATCAAAAGGTACTATGAAGGAAGCAAAACCTATGTATGTTGTGTTCCTTTATTTTATGTCTTTGTCCATGGTTCTTTTCAACATAAATACGCCCCATTATCCTCTATCATAGGGTGTTTTTCTTCGCGGCCTCCATGAATTCTTTTGACACCCAAGAATAGCAAGCGCACAGTGTGTTCAAGGAGTTTTGACAGAAAGAAACAAAATGTTCTCAGAGGACCCAAGTGAGGAGAAATTCGGGGCAAAACAGCTTTCTCAAAGTCTTGAGAGCGGTGAATATCCCTAGTAAAAGTCGCCACAGCACAGATTAGGGACACTTCCGGGGCAGCCCCAGGAATCGAGTTTTGCCACCAAACGGCCCCCAAATGCCCCCCCCCCCCCCAAACGGCCCCGGGGTACTCGGGGTAGGGTCATGATGCAGTGCTGAGGAAAAACGCCGTATGAGCCTTTAGGCGTTGCCAAATTTCCTACGATAAAATACGAATTTTGAAAAAAAAAATTGTTCGATATTTGTCCTCCAATTTTTCAAAGAATTTCATTCGCTATTTGATTTTAAATTTATGGAAAATTCAAGAAAAAATATTCATGACTTTCCTAAAAAATTGTGTTTTATTAGAGGAAATGTAGCAACTTCTGAGGGCCCATACGGCGATTTTCCTTAGCGTTGCAGCATACTTAGATGCTTCTTGTCTGGCGGGATGTCTGGCAGATACACAGACCGTTAAAAAAAAACCAAAGAGGAAGAGACGTGTTCGCACCAACTTATTAGTTAACTCTAGAATTTCCTGGTACACTTGTGAATATTTTTCTTCCAATTTTTCAGATAATGTTGTTTGCAATTTCATCTGAAGTTTCTGAAAATGTCAAGGAAAAATATTCATAACTTTCCTCGAAAATTAACATTTCATCGAAGGAAATTTGGCAACTCTCGAATGTTCATACGGCGTTCTTCCTTAGGAAGGCAGCATTGCATACAATTTTAATGACGTAAATACCAGTAAAACAGTAGCGTGTCTGTCTGTAACCAGTCAAGGAATGTATTTTAAAAAACCAGTAGAGCTCTCAGTTCGTTTGATTAGCAGATATTGGGGCACAGCACTTAAAAAATCCACTTTGTTGACATTTGCGTTTGTCACAAAAAACAAAACTACGTCAAAAATATTTCCGAGGCCACGCCGCTCCACCTCAAAAATGGCCCCCATTTTCATCGGAAAGGGAGCAAACTGCGCAAAATTTATCATAAGGTCGTGGCTTTTCATTCAAGAACCTTCTCCATCCTGAATCATTGTTTTATGAATGATCAATCCTTCTAGAGTTTTTCGAACATGCAGATATCCTCCGATCACAGAACTCAATGGCCTTTTTGGAAAAACGGTAACCAATTACGTTTTGATTTTGCTTTTAATATTTCATCTTCAATGAAATACGATATTCGTCTTAGTTACACTGACGGTTTTCATAAGAAAGAAAAAAAAATGAGAAATTCGACAGTTCTAAAGTGAAAAATTTCAGGGGGAAAACTGTAAAATATTCACATTAGGAAACTTTTCTAACAAGTATCAGGGCCGGATTTACCTACTTGCCGCCCATGGGCCGCCTGGATTTTGCCGCCCCCTTCTCATTCGTATTGAAACATCAATAAAAACCATCAAGTGAACGTGCCAGCGAGGGTGGGGTGCATAAGACGCGTTTACTCGTGTTTAACACATTTTTTGGGGATGCCCTGTCAACACTACTAGCAAAAGTTAAGTTTTGTAAACCTATCTCTGTGTGGACAAGGCCTTCCATTCATAAGAAATGTAGGAAAAAATTATGAAAGAACAAACATGAATGTGGTTTAATGATTTTAACTCCCGCCGCCGCGCCGCGCAGACCGCACCGTGTTTGGCGCAATGCGTGAAGTATTCACGCAGTCTTGTAGGCGCTATGCGTTTCACGCTGACCGCACTGTGTTTGGCGCAATGCGTGAAGTATTCATGCATTCTTGTAGGCGCTATCCGTTTCACGCTGACCGCAATGACCGCACTGTGTTTGATGCAATGCGTGAAGTATTCGTGCAGTCTTGTAGGCGCTGATATGTGTTACATGCCGATCGCCGCGCCGATGCCTTCTCCTTTTCATCTCGAGTCCTCGTCATCATTGCTCTCTGCGCCGCGCCGTTCCAGGCCAAGTGGCGTGTTTGGTTCCTCTTTTAACTCGACTAATTAAAGGTGCTGTCTCTTGTATCACTGAAAGACGACAAAATTAAAAATTACAACACTCTCAGGAAATGAGAGATTTTGTCCCCTTACCTCGTTTGTAATTTTTTTTTCTAAATCCGATATTTTTTTATACCTACATTTAAAAAAATTGCAAAATTTGCCGCCCTCTAGATTTGCCGCCATGGGCCGCGGCCCATGTGGCCACCCCCTTAATCCGGCCCTGACAAGTATGTTTTCTTGCATTATTTGAACACCACTTGAATTTGTTATAACTTTGTTTTGGTCAATTTTACGAATTTTCTGTATTTAGTTTTTTCCATCCATTGCACGTACTTCAAATGTTGCACAAGGATGAACAATTATTTTGAAAACTTAACAACGAATTAACGCTAACGTTTTTGAACATGTGACGTGTACACAATTTCACGTGAAAAATCCGCTCTCAATCCGTAACTTTCGATGGCTGTTTTTGTGATTTTTTCTTCGAGTCCTATAAAATTCTTACTACGAAACTTTTGAATTCGATCTCAAAATGTGTCTCGTCCCACTTAATTGCATGGTTTGCACGCGTCAATGCATTCATATTCATACTGAACCTGGGCAAAATTTAGGTATTTTTAATCAAGGTAATCTGTTAGGTTAGGTTTATTACGTTGAATTTGTTTGTCAAAGTTGGTAAGTGAATTCTTTAGTCTCCTGACAACAGAATTGCGATCTCAAAATTCGAGAGAAATGACCAGTGGCTGAAAAATGGAGCCAATCGATGCGATATATAGCAGGTCGTTCTGACGCAAAATATGGCGTCCATCGAATCACCTTAATGACTTGCATCCTTGCGTGTCTCCAATCGTCTAGTTCGCCTTCAATAACTGTAATGGCAATATGAGTGCCTTGGAAGCATGTATTATTGCGCGTCGTAATCCTGTAACTTTCGCTCCGTCGCACAATGGAACGCGTCAATGGGGGAGGTCGGACAAAATTTTGAAGCTTGAAAAGCTCATAACTTCGTTCATACGAAACTTTGAGGTTTTGAAAGTGGCTCCATTGGTTTCCTCGTGAAATTTACTTCCAGATTCACCCCTAAAATTGAAAATGTGACGAATTAAACATCGAAATTTGCAATTTTAGTTAAAAATGTCATGTCCGACCTCTCTGACTGATTCGAACCACTGTGCGTCCCGGGAAGGAAAACATGGTGATTACTCTTCTCTCTGCGTGTCTCTTATTCTGCGTGCAGTGGCGTGGCGTGCTTTGCAATATATCGATTGATATTCCATTTAAACTTATAGAAAAAGATCGATGGACAGGGTGTTTGCAGCGAACACCTAATAATCGATTATTTACCATAGGTTTAAATGGCATACCAATCAATACATCGCAATTCACGCCACGCCATTGATTCTGTGTGCAACCAATCGATGCGATTTATCGCATATCGTTCTGACACAAGATATAGCTTCCATCGAATCACCTTAAGTGAACTAAATGCTCTGTCTCCTTTTCAAAAATAATTAAAAGTTCGACCGGCGCACAGTGGATCGAGTCAATTAGATAGGTCGGACATTAAATTTTTGACTAAAACTGCAAATTTTGATGTTTATTTCGTCACATTTTGCATTTCAAGGGGTGCTTTCAGAAGAAAATTTCACGAGGAAACCGATGGATCCACTTTCAGAACCTCAATGTTTTTTTTTTTTTTTTTTTTTTTTTTTTTTTTTTTTTTTTTTTTTTTTTTTTTTTTTGCTGGTTTAGTGGCTTATATTCCGTTGGAACCTACAGCCATCGATAGACAGTATTTATTGTCCTTAGACATCATGGGATTTAAGCACATCCATGCTCCAGGCTTCCAAATTTTCAGGGATTAAGGCCGAGTGGAATCTGTTTCTGCAGATCCACTCGTCAGTTCCGTGAAAATTTGTTGCCACCACCGGGATTCGAACCCGGGACCTATTGGCCTAGAGTCAGACGCGCTGACCACTAGGCCAACCTGGCCGGCAACCTCAAAGTTTTGTACGAACGGAGTTATCAGCGTTTAAAGTTTCCATATTTTGTCCGACCCTTCCCATTGACTCGATATCCAGTGTGCGGCGCATTCTCATACGGTGAAAATTTGTTGCAGGCTCATGGGTCTCCTTTTTGTTGGGGTTAATCATCCTGACGTCGCTGATCGGTGACAGCCGACCGATGCGAAGACTTGCGAGCGCTAAATCACAAAGGTGGCAAGGGGTAGGTGACTTGCTTTCGCGAATGAAAAGGAGTAGGAGTCAAAGCGAAGGAACCGTCCCTGTGGAAAAATCGCGGGAAGAAATAGATTCCATCAACATACAGGAGGAGTGGCCAACGTTGCAACTCAAATCCTCGAAAACGAAATTCACCCCCGGTGACCTCCTGGTCACCGATAGCGGGCGGCTCATGTTGGCCATCAGCAAACATCATTTCGTGCGCTTTCCTCCCGTTCATGTTTTTTTCCAGGTAATGCACCATAGTGTAACACCAATACAGTTCAACTGGGGGGTGTGCCCCTGGGCCCCCTGGCCGCTACGCGGCCCAACCCTCAGAGGAGGCTCCACGCTCTCCTTGACCCGCGTTTCGGCAAAAGAATAACCTAAAAAATCATACCCGATTTTCATACCTGATCTCTTTTAGCCAATATCCCTCTGGTCGGGAGCGATTGGACCATTGGCATTTGAGCTCTTCAAGCCCGAAATGGCAGCCAGTCTACGAATAAAAATAATCCGGAGTGAGTAATATTCCAATTATCACGACCCTTCGTTCGTAAAGCTCATATTTGACCTAGTCATTGTGTAAACTTACTCATTTTTACGGAAGAACGCTCATTTAAGAAAATGTCTAGCCTGTTTGGTTTAATATTGGAATCTGAAGATTGGTAGAGATATTTTTTGTGTTAGGAGGTTGGCTGCCTTTTTGGACCCTAAGAGCTCCAGTACGGTATTATAGGACAAAATGGCCAAAAATAAATGTCAAGAGTATACAAAACTGTCCAGAGTGAAAATTTAAATCGATAAATATTTTATTTGTACAAATTAACATAATTTTTTGCAGGAATTTACGTGGCTCATAAAAATAAAGATTCCTTACCCGAAGGATAAGAGCGTTCGCAAGATGCCGCCACCGGAGGGTTACGACAAGAACAAGGCAATCGCCCTCGCTAATCTCCTTTTAGGAAAAAGGCTACCGTACTATTACTGCGCATGTCACGAGGTTCACTGGATGAATTACATTTGTTTCGGCCGAACGCATACTAATCCCTTGCAATACAAGTAAGTTGACATAGACATAGTGCAATTTTCGAATAGAAATATTAGTTTCCTTCGAAAAACTAAAATAGGATATGAGATTTTGAAACATTTCAATGTACGCTGAAAAAATAGTTCTGTTCTCAAGGATCCTGCACTTCTTTTGTGACAGTCACAGAAGCTTCCGTTATGAGGACAGAGTACTCTGTTCCCACGACCAAAGTTCTGTTCTCACAACAGAAAAATGGATCCACAACAGGAAATCAAAGTCAGGCAAGGAGTTACTATTGTATAAACAAACAAAACAATTGGACATTTCTGATCATAAGGTTGATTTCCCTCTCAAATAAATACGACCTTAAATTCTTACTTTTTTTACTTACTTAAATTTTTAATTTTTTACTTACTTAAATTTTTACTTTTTTATGTACTTAAATTTTTCCTTTTTTTACTTACTTAAATTTTTACTTGTTTTTTCTTTCTTAAATTTTTCCTTTTTTTACTTACTTAAATTTTTACTTGTTTTTTCTTTCTTAAATTTTTCCTTTTTTTACTTACTTAAATTTTTACTTGTTTTTTCTTTCTTAAATTTTTCCTTTTTTTACTTACTTAAATTTTTACTTTTTTTTACTTACTTAAATTTTTCCTTTTTTTACTTACTTAAATTTTTACTTGTTTTTTCTTTCTTAAATTTTTCCTTTTTTTACTTACTTAAATTTTTACTTGTTTTTTCTTTCTTAAATTTTTCCTTTTTTTACTTACTTAAATTTTTACTTGTTTTTTCTTTCTTAAATTTTTCCTTTTTTTACTTACTTAAATTTTTACTTTCTTTTACTTACTTAAATTTTTACTTTTTTTACTTACTTACATTTTTACTTTTTTACTCTGGGGGGACCTTATCTCGAACTATTGCACCTTGGTCTTTTCCCAAAACTGTCATTGTCGGTTTTTCCATCTTGAAATTCCACCTGAACGTTGTGTCTTTACTTCAAAACTCTTTAAAAGGAATGATGTTTTCATAGGTGTCCGCTAGCCCGGCCGTTAGATGAAGTGAAGGTCTTCGATAAAAACTTTTTTCTCAAGGACGGCGTCGGCAATCAAATCGTCGTAAGCACTCTCCAGTCGATTAAATTGGATGAGAATGGGCTACCCATAATTGAGGAGGAACAGGAACAGAACCAGAGAAAATTGAAAAAATCGCCAACCGAAAGACTTGCTAAGTTCTTGTCCCAAAAATCAAGGACATGTAGTAGAGGTAATGGTTGCTTCGGCAGCTTCAGAAACGACGAGCCTTAATTCCCATTGAAGTAAATAAAAAAGGAACAACTATTTCCGATCCATTATACATATGGATTGCATTTTGAAAAAAGGAACCAGAAGAATTGCAATGATGCTAAGATTGCGCATTTTCATCCTTTGCAATAAAATTACTGAAACCATGAAAAAATGTGAAATTTACAGGGTAATTTTTGCCTCAAATTTACAGTTTTTCGCGAGTAAATTAGAGATTGTTAAAAGATAATCAGGTTTTTCTTCCAAGACAAAAGAAGTTGCTCAATGTTAGCAATATTGCAAGGCTCCTGGTTCCTTTTTGCAAAAAGCAATCCATATATGTTGTAGTCAAATCCCAAAATCGCGATTTGACTATTCTATAATCGCGAAGTGACAGAGGCCCTTTAGTCAAATCTGTAATTACATATATTTAAGAGATTCGGCTTTTTTCAGCCCAATTTTATTCAGCTATTAATCCTAGTTTTTAATTTCGGTATTTGATTTCTTTTTTTTAATTTTTTAGATGCTTATATTTATATTGGTATTGAAAAACGAATTGTAAAATGTATCGTATTTAAAACAACGAATGGGGAATATTATATAAGAAAAAGTTAACAAAGCTATAAACTTATGCGAGCCTATTCTGTAAAATATTTTAGTCTTTAAATCGTATTACATTCGCAGCTTAACCCAAATATATGCATTTATTTTTACCGATAATTCGTCGCTCCTCTGGCATAGGGGCGTATCTTGATTTCCGCTTGAGCCCCAGAAATCATGGATTTTTATATAAAACAAGGCTCACGTCGAATCTGAGATACGCACGAAGGTCAGAGCGACGACGAATTGTTCCTTGGTTTTCGTATCCACCACGAGCGGGACATTTGAATTCTCGAACTCTGCTGTGACAAATAAATGCTAGTGGTATATCTCGCTCTTTTGTGACGTTTTTAGGTACAGTAATATGATTTTTACTATACGCGTTTTGCATGCAATGTGGGTAAGAAACCATGTACTGTGGAACTGTGGTGCTGTCAACGAGACGTATAGGATCAAAATAAACGATATCCGCTTTTATGGGATAATGCAGTAATATGTTGATTTTTAGAAGATTTTTCGCGCTATTTTTAAATAAAAAATCCATGTAGGAAAAAAGAAGCTTGTGAGTGCAAAATCTATGCTAGAATTTTACATTTCATCACATTTTCTGTCATATTAATACATATTGATAATGTTCATTACTACCTTTACCTACTCTTGGTAGTTATCATTTAATCATTATTTTTTATAATTTTTTACATGTATTTTTTTTATTTCTTTTTTTTAAAAATCATTTCAAAAAATTAATCGACAAATACCAAAATGACTTTTTCACGGTCTTCCGAAAGTTGAAAATTATCCTTTATGACCTTGTATACTTCAATGAAGTACTAAAAGTGATCTGAATAAGAAAGAGACGTCACATGTTTTCTTCTTCAAAATCTCGCGTAGAAAACAGTCCAACCTAAGGGAATAAGAACACTTGTATTTCTGTAATAATTCTGAAACGCACTTTTATTTCTGTAATAATCTCGTTATTTTTCTCTCTTTCATGTGTAGATGTATCCTATTTCTCAACTTGAAATAAAATATAAATTTTTTCTTAGCAGTTTAAGTAAGCTTTTAAAGACATTTGCAAGTTTCCAAAAGTAGCAAAAGTAGTAATTATGTGCAAAATTTGTATTGTGCCTATAAAAATAAATGAAATGAAAAACCCACTGGAATTTAGGAAATCAACCTACCAACGTGGCATTACTACATACAGTTCTATGACACAAAATTTCACAGTCATATCATACAAATGACATCACTTGTGACATATTTTTCCCTCGTGAAATGATTAAAGAACATGTCGCGCAGTGCTTCAATCTATACCCTGTCTGGAGGTGCCAGTGTCCCATTCGCGCACTGCCGTGCTAAGCAAAAACGTAGTATGAACATTCGAGAGTTGCCAGATTTCCCTTGATAATACATGTATTTTTGACGATATTTATGCACATTTTTCTTTTAAATTTTCGGATAATTTTGATTGAACTGGGTACAAAACAGTTCGAAAAATTTGGGGGGAAATATTCACAATTAGCCCAGTAAATTCGGTTTTCATCGAAGGAAGAACCTAATGCAGGAAGGAAGTAACAATTTTGGTGTTTCGTTTGATTAATTTCTAAATTTCTAAACTGTAACCTCAAGGAGCAGGCAAAGATGGTTGATTATATAAGCATTCAAATGAAAGTTAACTAGTAACTTAAGAAGAAAGACAGTAAATTAGACTAATTTTGTAAATACAAGCCATGCTAAAGTCTTGCAAGATCCTGCACCAGGTTCCCCTTATTCTTATTTTTATTCCTATCTATGTATTTTTAAGTAGCATACATGTAGTCTGGGTGATGTGTGAGAATCGGTTATATATGGAAAGTTAAAAAATAAAATTAGAGGTTAGCTAGTTTGTAAGTTTATTATATTTGGAAAACCAAGATAATTAACACCGTTATGGGTGTTTGTATCATACTTTGGAAACTGATAAAAAAAATCGAAGGAAACTTGGCAACGTCTAAAGGCTCATACGGCGTTCTTCCTTATCATGGCAGAATAGTAGGTAGTTCTGATTTCTGAACCACTTAACAGCGCCCATTCGCACGAGCTTTCCTCCGACCGCGCGTTGTTTGCGGCTCCATCGCCGCACAATAGATCGAGTCATAGGGAGAAGTCGGACAAAATTTGGAAACTTTAAACGCTTGTAACTCCGTTTATAAAAAACTTTGAGGTTCTAAAAGTGAGACCATTGGTTATCTCGTGAAATTTTCTTCAAGAACCACCCCTTAAAATTTAAAATGTGACGAAATGAACATAAAAATTTGCAGTTTTAGTCAAACACTCTATGTCCGACCTGTCTAATTAACCCGATCCACTGTGCGCCGATTGTGAGGTGTAAAGCAGCTCCGTAGCGTGAGCCGAGCTTATTGGGTCGAGCTTTGCGCCGGTTGAGCGAGCCACATGACCCAAGCTCATGAAGCCCTGGTTGGTAGAGGAGGGGGGGGGGGGGGGTGAATTGCGCGAGACTTCACAGCTCCGCCCCTGTTATTTCGGGACCTGGTGCTCTCAAACCGGCTCGTTTACCAGCAGGCCATTTTCCAGGACAGTGCGGTCAGACTGCTACTCAGATTGCCATCCGGGCGTTTTTATGCTGAAATGGACAGAATGGACTGTACATGAATGTCGCAGACAATTAGCCAAATTCGGTATTTTATCGGATATTAGGGCATGACTGTCAAATTTTGACATTTTTCGAAATTTGGTATATTTAACACGGAAGCTCACGATTAATGACTCATTCCGAAAAAAAGGTGCTGATTTAACACACTGGTAAAAATTGGCAGTAGAATGTGTGTTCCAAAATACTCCAGACCTAAAGCCGGCGGTAAGATTTCAAATAGCTTCTGTAGCCGGCTGTACAATTTCTTATAGCCTTCTATAGCCGTTTGCGATTAAGCAATAGCCAGACGATAAAGTTTATGCTAAACGTTACTAAATACGGATACTGGGACTTACTTAGTTTTTGGACCACCGCTCTCTTTTTGTTCCATAGTATCTTGATTTATTTTGCCAGGAAAGCTCCGTACTTTTGAAGGATGCCTGTCATTCTTAATATGTTTGAGCGCCTTCAATTTCTTATGATACTGTGCAATACCTCTGGTGTGAAATAGTTGCTTCAGACGCCGTGGCACATTGTGGCGCGGCGGGTGGGCAGAGAGCGCGAAACGCGCATTGGCGCCTACAAACCTAACAGGGATACTTCACGCATTGCGCAATGCGTGAAGTATCCCTGTTAGGTTTGTAGGCGCCAGTAGGTCGCCGCTCCGCTTTGTGTTAGGCTCTAATATTTAATCTCGCTAAGTCAGCGTTTTTCAACTCATGATTTTGAAATGTTTGCACACTCTGCACGGACTATTCTCATTTTAATTGATGAAAAAAAATGTTGTAAAGGAAAATATAATGTGTGTTTTGTAAATATTGAGATGATTCCGTATCAAACTGAATGATATCCAAAGCACATACGAATTTCTACACAATTTCTTATTGCCTTTTATAGCCAATGGCGATAAAGTGTAAAGCCCGGCGATAGGAACCATAGCCCGACTGTATACTTTTTTATAACTTTGTATAGCCCGGCTATATGATTTGCTCCGCTTCCTACAGCCAGCTATATGATTTTCAATAGCCTTCTTTAGTCGGCTATAAGAACTCCTATGGTATTTTGAAACGCAGCTCCTATCGCCAATTTTGACCAGGGCATTCTGGGTGTAAACAAATGTGCGATAACTCACAAAACGCTGAATTTAACCGCGATAGCAGTTTATAGCAATGTTATATGTAAGTGATAAGATTTTGATAGGTCCGTGTTTAATGATATATGCTGCAATTTCTAAGACCATTGTACGTTCAGGAGCTAAAAACTGGTTAGAACACTCTCGTATGATTCACATTTTCACACGGAATTCTTTCTTATGTGCAATCAATGAATTATTTTGTCTAAAATCAGCAAATAATCAGAATCTCATTTTAAGTCAAAGCATTTGACTATTTGACCAGGCATGTGATGAAATGCCTGATTTGACTATTTGCCTGTAAAAATGTCTATGGGTGCAACGATTCATTTCAAGTTGGGTAAAAACACTGAATTTTAGAATTTCAGAGAGAACTTTTTGAGTAGTATCCTACAAGAAAAAAGTTTTTAAGTAGTTGAAATGGCGTAAAGGTACACTATAATCTAGTAATTCGTCGTCTCCCGGTCGAAGGAACGTAACGCCATTCCAAGGTTGCTAAATTGACTACAACAATTAACTTATTTTACAAAAATGTACGCGTGGAACTTTGATCTAAATTTTTCTGATTTTGACAAGGAATCTGCGGAAAAATCTGTAAAATTTTCAGTTAGAAAAGCCCAAGATTCTCTCAGTTATTCGGCGATTTGCGAGGAGGAATTTGGCAACATTGAAATGGAGTTACGTTCTTTCGTGAGGAAACGACGAATTGTGTTCTCCAAACATGGTATGTTGGAATTTGACATAGAATTTTCATTAAAAAGTGTAACTCTATATGGCAACTCCGCTTCAAAGTCATCGATCCGAGTGATTTGTCTGGCTAATTTAGTCCGTGAGTAAACATAATTTGAGTGAAAGGAGGTGATCTCGGTGCACTCAGCTAATGCGGATTCCTGTAGTTTCCCGAACTCCCACCAGAGGTCGCAATACTCCGCGTTTATGCAGGCAGTAATACATTGTGAGGAAAAATATTTCAGAGCCGTAGCGTTGATTTTTCTCTCTATTGAGTGGAAAATACTCTCAGAGATTGAGAATATTTCCGTCTGCCGATGATTGGACGCATTTATGCAAAAGAGGTAGGTCAGAGGTGTGTCAGAGAGGTAAATTTTTCTTTTGTAGACAATTTTTTTTATTTTTTGATATAACGCATATGCATACATAAGCGTTAGAAGTGAATATTTTTATGTAACTATTATATTAAAAAAAGGTCATCATTTTCGTGAGCTTTTCGCGAATTAGAAGATTTTTTAGTATGTTTGCGAAAAGCTAACGAAAACTATGAATTTTTTACATAACGGTTTCATGAAAAAGTTCACTTTTAACACTTTCGTATGCATGCATTACATGAAAAAATTAACTTTCGTACATAATCTTCATCTTTTCCTTCTATGGTTCTGCTACTAGAGAAATTACGAACAAAACTGTCTGAAAAATCGATAGAAAAGCAGTACTAGCTTTTCCCGAAAATTCGAGATTCGTCAGAGTAAATTTGGCAGCGTTTGAAGGCTCATACGGCGTTCTTCCTTAGCGAAACAGTGCTGAACTCTGTCGAATCGTGATGATGAAATCAGCGTTGAAATTGAATTAATACTGCCGCCACTGCTGCTGCGGCGAAACGGCATCCATAGATTGAGGGTCGTCCATTCCAAGTCCAGAGCTTTGCCCAAAGTTCAAGTCGGGCACAAACTATTTCGCTCATCGGTTCCACGTGGATTTGCATCGTGAGAACACGGGAATAACATTGCTGCAACGTTTCATTTTCTTTACTCTTCTTCTATACTTACTCTTCTACTCTTACTCTTCTTGATAAAGCCAGGCAAAATAATCTCCAGGGGTCAGATAAAAAATATCAGATTTTTTAGGTCAAGCCCAGCGTCACGTAACAAATCCGAGCCGGAAGAAAAAAAAAACTTTGCCAAAAAAAAGTGCAAAATATTGAAAATCCTACCCTTCCCGAATGAACCTTTGCTTTGTGTCTATGAACTGGACAAAATTGTAAGCTAATTAAAAATATTGTCTCCTTGGGAATTCTTCTCCTCTTTTAATTTCAATATCATTTTTGCAATGGTCAACTTATTCAAAATGGTCCAAGTGCATTTTTCCGGTGACATTGTGAAAAAAACAAATCTAATCATGTATTTCACACATTTTTTTATCTTTTCCCGTCGTATTTCAGCGAAACATTGTTACCCCCGGGCCACACAGTATCACAAGCGCCATATGCGACGTCTCAAAATTTACGCCGCCATTTTATTTTTTTTACAGAAAAATTGTTGGTTGAATCTGTTTGAAAATTTCACTGAATTTTATCGGCAACACAAAGACAATTCAGTGAAATCTTCGGACAGCTTCGTTGAACAATTTCTCTATTTAAAAAAATGGCGGCGAAAATTGTTAACCTCGCATGGCGCTCGTTATACTTAGACCGGAAGGCGAAGATATCACCCAAAAAAAACCGTATTTATTTTTTTAGCTTTTTTCTCAACGTTTTCATGCTTTTTTAAAATTGGAGGGGGGGATCAGGCCAGCGTAACGTAATTCAAAAGGGGTGAAGGGCTGGTTACGGGTGTGTTAAAAGGGAGAAGGGGGTGCAAAACAATCGGAAAAAGTGCGTTACGTAATACTTGAACGGCCCCTTTCCAAAATTTTCCCTTTAGTCTATACGAACCAACCGTTACAATTGACCAATAGCGGGCTGATTGTTGAAATTGATAGACAAAGCGATAGACAAAGAAGACATAGGGTGTAAAGAGCGGTCCTATTGGTTGAAAGGGTTGGTTCCCGTAGACTAAGGGAAAAAATGATGGACCAACTATAGGGTCTCTCGTGGGTTGCCAGCCAGTCTATTATCTACCTTCTTTGTCCATTGCAACCACCTGTTTCCACCGACAGGATCCCTCCATATCCTTTTTGTCATCTTTGTCTAACGCTTTGTCTATCAATTCCAACAATCAGCCCGAAGGATTGCTTCGTACTCCCTATGTCTTCTTTGTCTATCGCTTTGTCTATCAATTTCAACAATCAGCCCGTATGATCGCTTCGTACTCCCTATGTCTTCTTTGTCTATCGCTTTGTCTATCAATTTCAATAACGAGCCCCCGGAAGGGATTTGGACTGCGGCCAAAGTTTCCACCGAGAACCAGTTGGCAACCACTTGTACCCCGTCCGCGGCCAGGAAGGAGTGCATGGCGGTGAGCGCGATAAGACGTGAAAAAAACGCCAGGACTAATGATAGAAGACAAGGGCCCGATTATAACAAATATATTAGACATAAATCCATCTTATTATCCTCCGAGAGTGATTTACCCGAGCCCCGATTCCCCGATTCCCGATTCCGAGATGGGCATGCCCCGATATTACTCAAATCAATAACTTACCCGCTCATGTTGCCCGCGAGAACACACCCTCGCCGCCCGGCGGTGGGAGGCGGCGGGGGGCGATAGGAGGGGGGTGAGGGGGCGCGCCCGCTTTCCTAACCTCGTCGAGTGGCTCGTGAGCCGCAATAAACAATCAATTTCCATACCAAGTCCACTTTATAATTTCAACCAAACGGCTCCTTTCCCTCGGAGCCCCGGCGCCACGTCGAACCGAAATACCGTGCCGCGGTGACGTCAGCTGTGATCTTACCAATTGGTTATTATAGAAAATCCCATTTTTAGTTAGTTAGTTAGTTAGTTAGTTAGTAACAAGGTGGAGAAATGGTGCTGGGTCCACACCATTTCGCGGGGAAACAAAGCCAAGAAATACCAAAAATTAAAATTAGAGTCAAAAATAAATTTTTAGAACTCTAATGCGCACGAGTATGAAACTGAGGGGGGGAGAGTGTTCAGCTCAGGCAGTTTGCCATGGAATATTAAGTTGGAGTCACGCCGAGAGATCTTTACTGGTTTGGGCCTTATTAGACCTCATCAGAAGATCACACTCAGCAGTTAGTTAGTTAGTTAATATATTTTAAGACATTCAGCGTCACAGGCTATTTACAGAGAATTTTGAAAATGGGAGTGTATACGAAAATTTAGATTTTTAAATTGAGAGAGGTGAAGAGTTGCAGAATTTTGGTAGTAATATTGGGTTCATCGCATGCAAGTGGGTTTGTATTTCTGTCGATTGTAGGGGAGTAGATCTGTGATTGGAGATATCGATAATATATTAGTTAATCACCAGAGTATACACATATGGCTTATAAAAAAAAATAAATAAAAAAAAAAAAAAAAAAAAAAAAAAAAAAAAAAATACAGATTTAATCTAATTCTAAACCTATGGATAAATCAGCAAATATTAATTATAGAACTATAACCTATCATTTTTTGGTATCATTCAATCATATATACTTAGATGGGCAGGACCGTCATGGCCATTTAAGAAGAATAATATGGACATAAAGAAAAGAGGAAAATCACTCATCAGCATGTCCTAGATGTCATATTTAAATGATTATTCACCGAGAAAAAAAAACTCAAGCCGTAGAAGCCGTACTTACGGGCTTTATAGACATACCCTCCGCGTTCCGGGCTCAGAGGCCGAAAGTTCCGGGCGTAGCACCTGGAGCAATTTAAGCTACGGTAGCTCCAGCACTCGCAACTTTGGGCCTCTGAGCCCGGAACGGACGGTTTGTCTAAATAGCCCGTAACTTTTTTGTACTGAAGAGAAATGTTGGCATCCATCGCATGGCGCTTTCTGCGATGAACTGCGATTAGTGTCTTTTCCCTCCGCAGAATAGAGAATTTGTAGGTGTCTGAAATTTGATGAATTTCGTGTTAAAGTGGAAACTACTGAGTGAACTGAGCATGATTGGCTCATAACTTGAGCAATTTTTGAAGGAGATGTGACAAAATGATCCAACCCGCCAAACACTGGAAAAAAAACACATTGGATCTAGAGTCCAGACTCTTGAAAACATTGACAAAAAAAAGGACTCTTGATTCAATCAGATTTCAGCTTAAATCATGAACCAAGCCTCTTAATTTGAGAGGATTTCCTTCTGATTTAAGCTTAAATCTGATTGAATCAAGAGTCCTTTTTCTTGTCAATGTTTTCAAGAGTCTGGACTCTAGATCCAATGTGTTATTTTCCAGTGATGCGTTAAAATGGGAAATGGAGCCGATGACGTCACTAGGCGGTGCATTTCCTCACTTATAAATTTATTTTGATACTATTTCCCATAACAGAAAAAAATTACAAAAAATACGGTGAAATCAGCTCTTTCAGCATTTTTAAACGAAGAAATAAAAATTGTGCAAGCAAATTCTCCATTCTCTGAACAGCGCGGCAACAGCGCCTCGGCGGAGCGTAAACGAGCGCTACGGCGGCGGCGGCGGAGGAGTCATAGTCGGCGCATACCTACTTATTGTTTATTTACCCAGTTGTTTTCTTTTAACACTTCCATAATTCAGCGCATGCTCAAAGCTCCGCGCTCGGCGGGTCCCGGCCGGAACCGGGGAAGTCGGAGCGCGGGAAAAGCAACGGATCGCCCGACGTCCGACGTCCGACGACGTCAACGTCGACGGTGAGCTTGCAACTTCACGAAATTGACCGATTGGTGGATGGAATGGAATGGGCGAGGGCGCCGCCGCAGCCCGGCCGCCTAACCCCGTTCCCCGTTCCGAGTTGATGAGAGGAACCCGGCCGCGGCCATCACTGCCGTGATAGCGAAGAGGGCAGTGAGTGCAAAAATGAAGTTTTGAGGAAAACGGACCCGGAAGCTTCTGTCGGAAAGATTTATAGGAAAATTTGTTAAAAAAACAAAAAAAAACATTTCATAGGAAGGAGGCTCCGTTCATCGTCAAATGGAGATGTTGCATGTGTGAGGAATTTGCGATTTGACTGTTGATTCATAAGTAAAAGTTCGCGAGAAACACGATGGTGCCACCGGTTTTCTCTAAAATCAACTCCCAAGCTCCAAAAAAGCTCTCAAGTTGAGCCCAAAATGGAGGGGATATCCCACGCTATCCTGAGAGTCCACCTCTACATCAAGACAAACTCTCCATGCAAAGATCGTGAACACGTATATTAGCAGGGATGCCGGGTTTTCAGCTCTGGAGTCCCCAAAGAAAGTGGCAGCAAATGAGTGATATATCCATGCAGTCTTGCAGGCACTAACAGTGTGTACCGCGGAGTACGCGCAGTGCGTGAAGTATTCACGTATTCTTGCAGGCGCTAACATTGCCGTGATTGTAATTCATATAATAAAATCGGTCAATGTTTAATCATCAAAACAATTTTCTAGGAGCCTTTCGGATGACTAGTGGCAATGGAGATGTTGCATGTGTGGGGAATTTGCGATTTGACCGTTGATTCTTATGTAAAAGTTCGCGAGAATCACGATGGTGCCACCGATTTTCTCCGAAATCAACTCCCAAGCTCAAAAAAAGCTCTCAAGTTGAGGCCAAAATGGAGGGGATATCCCACGCTATCCTCAGAGTCCACCTCTACATCAAGACAATCTCTCCATGCAAAGATAGGGAGCAAATACATTAGCAGGGTTGCCGTGTTTTCAGTTTTGGAGTCCCCAAACAAAGTGGCAAGCCCTGTCAATGTATTTGCTCCCTATCTTTGCATGGAGAGTTCGTCTTGATGTAGAGGTTGACTCTCAAGATAGCGTGGGGTATCCCCTCCATTTCGGCCTCAACTTGAGAGCTTTTTTTGAGCTTGGGAGTTGATTTCAGAGAAAACCAGTGGCACCATCGTGTTTCTCGCGAACTTTTACATGAGAATCAACAGTCAAATCGCAAATTCCTCACACATGCAACATCTCCATTGCCACTAATCATCCGAAAGACTCCAAGAAAATCGTTTGGATCATTAAAAATTGACCGATTTTATTATATTAATTACAATCACGGCAATGTTAGCGCCTGCAAGACTACGTGAATACTTCACGCATTGCGCCTACTCCACGGTGCACACTGTTAGCGCCTGCAAGACATACTTCACGCATTGCGCGTACTCCACGGTGCACACTGTTAGCGCCTGCAAGACTACGTGAATACTTCACGCATTGCGCGTACTCCACACTGGGAAAAAAATACATTAAATCTCCATGGACATTGGAGTCCAGACTCTTAAAAACATCGACAAGAAAAAGTACTCTTGATTCAATCAGAATCTAGCTTAAATCAAGAACCAAGCCTCTTAATTTAAGCGGATTTCGTTTTGATTCAAGCACAAATCCGATTGAATCAAGAGTATTTTTTCTTGTCGATGTTATCAAGAGTCTGGACTCTAGATCCGATGTGTTTTTTTTTCCAGTGCACGGTGCACACTGTTAGTGCCTGCAAGACTGCATGGATACTTCACTCATTGTGCGTACGCCACTGCGCTGCCGTGATAGCGAAGAGAGCAGTAAGTGCAAAAATGAAGTTTTGAGAAAACGGACTCAGAAGCGTCTGACCGGAAAATGTTATTGAAATAAGCCTCCGTTCTTTGTCAAATTCCTCTAATCATCCGAAAGACTCCTAGAAAATCGTTCGGATGATTAAAAATTGACCGATTTTAATATATTAATAACAATCACGGCAAGTTGCCGAATTTCCTCGGATAAAATGTTTATTTTTGAGGAAAATTATGAATATTTTCCCTTGAAATTTTCGGACGTTTTAGATCAAAAAATTATCTGAGACATTGGTAGACAAACATTCAACAATTTTCCTGAAAATTAGTGATTCGCCAGGGGAAATTTGGCAACGCCTGAAGGCTCATACGGGTTTTTTCCTTAGCACGGCAGAATAGCTCTCCATAGGAATAGACTCTTCGAGGATCAAGACTAATCTTCATCTAATGATGACAGGTGAGTGAAATGTAGAGCAGCCTGAGCGAGACATGCGACCTTGCTCAAAAAACCGCGACATTCATTAGTCACCATTAGCCGTTTATGAGAGTCTTTCTGCCGATGAGAAAATGTGGAATTCCCAAGAGTGACTTTTTGCTCAAGTCTTAGACCCCGTTTCGATTGATCTAACACTGCTACGTGACCAAAAAAAAAGATGAATATTTCACTCTTCATTCCTCCACGGGTCTCATCTTTCAGCGGCTTCAACATCGATGGTTTTTTCCCCCCTTAATTATTGTTTTTAGAAGATCGGGACTTCAGAAGAGAGCTCATTCATTAGCGAGGCGAATCCAAGGAATGCCGAATATGTCCGCCGCCTCTCAGTGGCGAGGCGCGAATGGTCGATTATCGATTTTTCCCTATTTGAAGCCATGGTAAAGAATCGATTATTAAGGTGCTAGTTGCGAACACCCTGTTTATCGATCCTTTTCCATAGGTTTAAATGGAAGATCAATCGGCGTATCGCAAATCACGCCACGCCACTGTCGCCATTCTTCGTGACTTGTCGACAGTTCTAAGAGAGGTGCTTCCACACACACTCGAGCGCTATGGCAAATCATTTTTCCATAATTTTTAAAAAAGAAAATCCCCTCTGTAGAAAAATGACGATATGTCCTCCTGTAAAAAAAATTAACTACCCAGTTGAATTTGTCCATATAGCCGATGTGATTGGCATTTTGCAAAAAGGAATCAAGAGCATTCCAGTGTTGCTAGAATTGTGCAACTTAGGTACATTCTGCGCAATAAGATTACTGAAATCATGAAAAAAATTAATTTTCGAGGCAATTTTCTTCTTAAATTTATAGTTTATTGGGAGTAAAGATAAAACTTGTTCAGATGATCAGTTTAAAATTGCAAGGTAAAAAAGTTCCACAATCTTAGCGACATTAGAATGTTTTTGGTTCCATTTTGCAAAAAGCAACCCATGTGGCTTGGTTCCTTTCCAGGGGCCGAATTTTGTCGGTCCCTCCACCGTACTTAAATATACTTAGGACAGGTCTCGACTGCACTTAAGTCCGGCCTAGCGCTTCTGATTGGCCGGTGGTGCGGTTTGGACTCATCGATGGATGTTGCACCTCCGTGTGAAAGAGCCGACAAAATTCGGCCCTTGCTAAACGCGGTCCAAACAGAATTGCCAACTTTCAAGAATCGCCTCCGGCGGCCGTCAAGAGACGTGGCAACTATCGACTCGAGGAATCCTAATCGAGGTTGGAACCGGATTCCCTGGACGAAGGCCGAAGGAGACTTTGGGATACTTAGCGCTCTATTCGGGGATAATCATGGCGGCCGAGTATCGCTTATAGCTAATTATCCTCTCGGCAAAAAAATCCACTGATTAATTGCCCCATCCAAGAGAATTCACCGCGCTCACACCTCGGAGTCTTCAAAGTTTCGATTGCTATATCGTTATCGAATGATTTCGATCGGTAAATCACTATCTCAAAGATGCTATCTATCGATTCAGATCATTCGATTTCGACTCAAAAATCGACCCGCAGGACCCCGCTTTCACGACCCGGCCAAATACAACGGATGTCAACACAAAGCGTCGATCCCCTGGCGTTAGGACGTACCTCGATTTGCGCATGAGCCCCAGAGAGCATTGATTCATACTTGAAACACGGCTCACGTGGAAATCCAGATACAGCCAGATATAAGGAATATCTTGATCTTTTTCGTAGGTAGTGCTCTTCTTCTTCTTCTTCTTCGTCCACTGCTTCTTCTTCTTTTTCATCTGCGTCTTCTTCTTCTGCGTCTTCTTCTTCTGCGTCTTCTTCTTCTTCTGCGTCTTCTTCTTCTGCTTCTTTTTCTACTTCTCCGTCTTCCTACTTTCCTCATCCTTCTCCTTATTCTTCTCCTCTTCCTTACTCTCCCCCTCCTTATTCTTCTTCTCCTCCTGTTACACCTTCTACCTCTTCATTTCTTCCTCTTCGACCCATCTTCCTCTCTTTCTACTTCTCTCTCTGTTTCTCCTCTTCCTTTGGTTTCTTTCTCTTCTGCCTCTCCTCCTTCTGTTTGTCATTCTTACTCTCCTTATTTACCTCCTTCTTATATCCTTTCTTTGCTTAGACTTCTACTTTTTCATCTTCCTCTTCTCTTTCTACTTTTCTTTCTAGTTTTGCTTCTCCTTCTGCTCATTTTCTTTCCACTGCTTTCTCTTCTTTATCTGCTTCAACTAATTCTTCTTCATCTCCTTTTCACCCTCCTTATGATTGATTCGCTACGAAATAAAGGCGTGGTTTTTTTAGAGAGAAAATATCGCATTCGAGTGCAGTTTCGATATCAGAATCGAATGCGATGTTTTCTCTCTAAAAAAAACCACGCCTTTATTACGTTGAATTTCTTTGTTAAAATTGGTAAGTGAGTGCTTTAGTCTCCCGACAACAGAGGTGCGATCTCAAAATTGGAGAAAAATGACGAGTAGCTGAAAAAATGGAACCAATTCATGCGATATATCGCATGCCGTTCTGACACAAAATATGGCGTCCATCGAATCACCTTCATATAAAATTATGAAAACGAGGACCAGAAAAGAGTGTAGTTCCGAAGAATGTCACTCAGCAGCTGAATTTTGGAGGTATACGCGGTAATGTGTGTGACATTCGACGCGTTATCAAGATTCCAAGAATTGCAAGCTTAGAATTAACTGCAGTCGTAACGACGTGCAATAAAATCAATGCCTTCCCGTTTAGGAGAAAATAAATTAGAACCAATGGAAACAAACACGAGTTCATGGCGTTGGTGTAACTGAGCGTCGATTTAATGACAAGCTGCCGACGTTTAAATTAAACGCTCAAGTTTAATAGTTTACTGTGATTCCTTTCCGATTTTACCCTTCTCTTTCTCTTTTTCGTCCTCACAATTTGTGATACGCGTCAGTTTAAGTGTCTTTCTGTGTCGCGCGGTTGCAGTTTATTGCTGAATTAGAGCAGATTTGCGACCCTGTTGCATTGCAACTCTATGCAATTATCACCACACTTTTAAATTCCCTGAAATAAAAGTTTGGACTCTCTATGATCCATATCCATAAACCTCAATTTCAATCCCAGTCTGACGATCTAAGGTATTGCGACTTTTAGGATATGTTAGATGCAGATGCTATAGAAATTAAAAGAAAGGTAGGCAAAAAGAGAGGAAAAAGATACAATTCTGGGAAACAGTCACATTTATATTTCGGTGTTTCCAAATCTCATTTACTATTTCAATTTCTCGAAAAGGAGCCAATCGGCATTTACACGTAAACTTTTATAGTAAATAAATAAAGACCACACGGACAAGAAAAATTACAACAATTTTCGGGTGGGGGGAATGTTGGTTGGTTTCCTACCGAAAAATTAAAATTGGAGATGAGATTTTGAAACATTGCAAAGGAGATATGACTGTATTTCCTTACCTCTATCTGATGGAAAGAAAGGACGAGAGGAGGAGGAGGAAGGAAAATCACAAGTGAATAAAAAAAGAAAGTATGTAAGCATTTGCAAATCATACTTAAAGAAAGGGGAGAAATTATGAGAAACTAGAAGGAGGACACAAATTAGAAAAAAGAATATATAAGACAAAAAAAAGAGAAACAAAATAAGAATAAAGGGGGAAAAAAGGTGAAGTAGAAAAAATATAAGAAAATTTTTATTTCTTCATCCTTCCAATTTTTATCCTTATTATCCTTCTTTTTTCTCTCAATAATTTTCCTCCTCTTCTTCTCTAAGTTCTATCTGATGAGAGCCCTGCCGCGCACGTTAATGAAAAATGTTGTTTGGAAATCCATCCGTGACCAAATTTTTGCAGATTCAATCCCACTTTCTTTGACATTTTGTACGTGCGTTCCTCAAAATTGTTCAGAAAATTTCACTCACATTCTAATGCAGTTATTCTGATAATTTCAAGGAAAAATATCCATTACTTTTCTCAAGAATGCAAATTATATGTCAGTCAGAAGAAAATAAGTTTCCTCCAAACGTGCATCCGATGCTGAAGTAGGTACTTTGAATAATGTGCATCCGACGCTAAAGTACTATGAATTATTACAGAAAATACATTTTTTGTACGATTGAAATCTTAATCGCATCATTATTGATATTTACATTCAGTGACTAACAAGGCAACGAGGCTTAACACCTTTCGTCTTCGGCTTGACTCCTCGTAATTAAGGAGCGACAGGACTTTTTATGACGAGAAATTGCTGAAATTTTTCAGACAAATTAGAGACAGGCGTTGTTCTCGCGTCACCCGACGCTCGTGAAATGACCCTCGAGGCTATAAAAAGCTAAACAAGGCGAGGACGCGGATTCCAAGATCTGCAATCATTGAAAAATTAATATTTCAATGACTAAACTCTAAAAGCACGTATCTTAAAATGCACCGTCTCAAATTTCCTAGATCCTTCATTATTTCTTAATTTTTTTTTTCACTCAGTCTGTATGAGTTCGTAAAAATGTCTGGCATAGTATTCGTTTGTTTACCTTGTACTATTGATTTGCATGTTTTCAGACTTTCACAATAGATTTGCGACGTTGAATTTTCCTTTCATTCTTCTTTTTCCTTGGAAAACTAATATACGTGATTTCCTCGAAACAATCTTTGAGTTTTCATCTCTATCAGCAGAATATTCTGTGTAAATTTCAAGTTGTAAAACTGGCAGGAGCGAAAGTTTTGTACATTGCAATTAAGATACGCGCTGTTCACTTTTTGGTCATTAACATCCAACACGAATCAGGCGGAAAATGGTTGAGACGGTGGGTTTCTTTTCAATGGGGAAACATCGTATTTTTGGTCGGCTCAAAATATAATGATCTACTTAATCGTTTTCTGTTTCTTTTCCTTTTTTCAATTTTGTTCCTTTCTCTTTTAAATTCACACAGTTTTTCTATAAGTTAAGAAAACGCTCTACAATCGATAAAAAATGTGGAACTCGGTTAAATTAGTGAGCTCAGACGTAATTAGAGATTCATCTCTATTGAAATGTATTCATTTTTTGTTCGCTGGGTTTCCTTTCCAAATTAATTGGAGCTGACTTTATAACTGTTCTGAGGTTACCTGCTGCTAGATGATCGGAGAGTTGTATGATTTCCTGGAACAGAAAGAGGTCAGAGTTGTGGAGTCGTTGAATTTGCGCATCTTCCTCTCTTCCCAGGTCGGAATAACCCCTGAATTATACGGACCTCCACGCCGAGCCATCAACCGTGCTATTATCAGCTTGTTGCTAACTTCCAACCTAGCAGAGTTGCCTCCATAGTTCATAACTGGCAGGAAACGTCAAGAGATCCTCTTGAGAGAATTTTTTTTTTTTTTTTTTTTTTTGATGAGGGGGAAAAATTTTCTACAGTACTCCCATCATGAGGGTCGCCAAAACGCCCCCCTGAAAGGAATATCAAGGCTCAACTATGGAATAGACGTATCTATGCGCTGACGAGCTATGTACACATCGATGAGATAAAAAAGAACCATGAGGAAATTTTGTCATAATTTAATCATATAGAAACTGTAGCCCAACTATAACAACACCTGATGGTACTTCCCAGGTTTTGAATTTCCACTCTTCGTACATTAGAGAAAAAATTCATACCTCTTTCAGCTTAGTGCGGCTTTCACCTGAGATATTCAGTTTCGCACGGTTCAATAAAAAGATTCTCAGGTTTTAATATGTAAATTTATACAGGTTATATAAATTTTTAGGCCCTTTATTTAGATTGAATTTTGCAATAAGGAACCACCATCTCTCGCTCTTCCAAAAAATCATATTTCTGTATATGGAAACAAATGATGTACATGCTGTTTCTAAAATGAGCTAGAAATAGTGGTTCCTTATTGCAAAATGTGGTACTTTTTAGAAACCCCGGACTAACAAACTAGGCAAAGTAACCGAAAAGTGCAACAGTTGTGTCCTAAGTTCAACTTTACATTTTCCCGGAATGATGATCGATGACTGACTTCTTGAGCAAAAAATCGAATGAAATTTACCTGAGGGTACCTTATAAATGTTGGATTGAGCACATTCGTAGGGCGAGCTTTTAGAAACTAAGTTAGGAATGCTAAACCAATTGCTCAACTTTTCGGTTATGAGTCATATCATTGGACGAATCTGTGCGTTAATTTTTCGAAAGTGTCTTCACATCGTACACAGGAAAACGGTGCATCAACTCTGAAATATGATGTTTCTCAACGGGGGGTGATGTTTCTTAGGGGTTAAAACGGGTCCATATGACACAAAATTAAAGATTAAATTAAAATTTGAATTAAAATTAACGCTCCTATTTAAAGTAGATTCACAGTCCTGAACAACTGCACAAAAGTCGTTTTTTAAAACTCTCACGGTAAGTAGTTCCCGTTTACTGAATTTCATCCTTGGGCGGACCCAAAATACAGAAGATATGCCCTGATGCCCAAGTAACACAGTGCAATTAAAATTTTTTCATAATTTTGCATTTGATACGGTAAAATTGCAATTTTTCCCCAGGAAATAGCAATATTTTTACATCGTTCGATCGATAAATGCCGATTTGAAACGCCGAAAAAATTGGCTCACAAGTAAAAAGGTAGCAAAATTGCGATGCGACAAAAAAAATGCAATTTATTTCAATTTATTTGAAATGAATCTCAGTAAGTGGTGAATGGACAACATACTTGGCACTCCGATAAAGTAGCAATAATTTATCATGGCATTGCAATAAATTGCTATTCTACTTGATGGATATTACCACACGGCGAATGCATTTACTTCATATTGCAGCACTTGCAGCGGAAAGCACCACAATCAAAACAGCCAGCACTTAGGATGTTTTAGATTTCCACTCCCGGCCGAGAAATTTTGAAACAACCCGTGAAAATCCGGCAACTGCTAACCCGGGTCGCGACCGACATAATCCCACAATCCGATCGGCGTCCAATGACCATCGCCGTTCCCACCCCCACCCCCAATGCCCCCTCATCCCCCCCAATATGCCCCCCGTCCAATTTAACCAGCGTAATCGATTCTGCTTAGCTCTTAACTGATCGCTACCAAATAATAGGTTATGATTGACGCTGATTTCTCCGACGAGGGGGGGGGGGGGCAGGGGGGTTGCTACCGATGGACGGTATCATTCTCAGCGGCTCGCGAGTTTGTGCCCCCTCCCCCTGGCTGCTAGGGGGCGCGCTTCCCTCGATTTTCGAACCGTTAATCGTGATTCGCCTCATCTTTCTCCGCCGAGTTGGCGATACCGGGAGTTTTGGGTCAATCGATCAATCGAATCGATTGATGCGAGACATAATGAGTCCGTTGTCGGTGAGCTTAGCAACTTGATTATCGAATCGTTTAGATTGATCTCGATCGATAAGCAGCATTGCCAAGATAGAGAGTTGATGGCCAAGGTCCTTCGACAACGATTTCAAGAATCGGGTCGACCTGCTGAGCCCGTTGAGATCGCTTTTATTCCAAGGATTTTAAAATGATGAACCTGCTCGGTTTTACCAGCTACCTGTTTCAGTCGTGAAACATCGTGTATATTCCCATTTGAAGCTATCGCGAAGAATCGATTATTCAAGTATGCCCTGATAATCGATACTTCTCCACGGGTTCAAATGGTAAATCATCGCAGAGCTCTAAGAGCCGCTTGATTAGTCCACTTGAAGAGATCAGGAACCGGTGGTTGCAGAATCCAATATTGTTCCTTTAATCGAAATCCATGCGCTAAAACGGGAGTATGGACCAGACAGTGGCCGAACAAGGAGAGAGGTCGCGGTGGCATGGTGCCCTCCTTGGGTCAACAAAAGGGAAAGGTCAAGAACCAGGAGAGTATAGGAGAATCAGCAGAACGGAAAAAGTACTACAGCCTCCATGAAAAACTGGGCCCTGCATATATACTTACCTGTAATATTTTGTATGGTGAGATTATTGCATTGGGTATATTGCAATCGCACAATTTAGGTATTTCTGTTTTAAGGCCATAAATTTCCTTGATTAACATCTGTCTTTCCATATTTTCTGGGGGGGGGGGGGTTAGGGGGGATGAAATTAGAGGGGGTGTCCAAAATGGCCCTAACTCCAGGTCTCTTCCTGGATATGACACTGCCATCAAACAAAGTAGGATAAAATCCCCGCGAGTTGTTCGCAAGATTTGCACATATTTCCTTGGATTTGTCACTTCATAGGATGGTTTACTTTTCTACCGCTGCGTTTCAGTCTCCGAGCTTTCCTGCGCATGTTTCCCGACTCGTCAAAAATCTTGGACAAGGAAACGTTTTTTACCGACAATGATAACCAACTAGGCTCGGGCAAACAGGGAGGTGTCACGTCATGAGATGGTTTACTTTTCTACAGCTGCGTTTAAGTCTCCAGGGTTTTCTGTGTGTGTCACCCAACTCATTGCAAGTTCTGGATAAGGAAATGTTTTTCACCATAGCTATCATGACCGAGTGGACTGAGGGAGTCACTATATAGAAAGAATACGGACATGTCGGTTATGTTGAGGCCAGAGCATGGAGCTTTTAGGGCCTTAAAAGGCAGCCAACCTATGAACTCAAATTATTCACAGTGATTTAGATTACCACAATTTTTATATGACCTGTTGTTTGTTGAATTTAACTTAGTTTTTGCGAGAGAACGCTCTTTTACATTCAAAGCCGTCTTCGTTTAATATTGGAATCTGAAGATTGGCAATGACATGTTTGGGTGAGAGGATTCACAGAAAAAAAGGATTGAGAGGATTCACTGTTCCGTATCATCCCAACTGATTCGGTTCGTCAAACTGAATTTTCGGTTTGTCAAATCGAACTTGTGCGGTGAAGTGAGCTGACTAACCAAGTTTGGTTATATTTGCCGAACGCTCGGTTAAACGAACCGAAAGCTCAGTTTGACAAACTGAGTATTTGAGATAATATGAAACACCGAACGTTCGTTTCACATGACCGATTTTTTTTCAGGGTTGGCAGCCCTTTTGGGCCCTAAGAGCTCCATATTTCAAACTGTCCTAACTCTCCCTCTTCAGGCACTATACGACGAATTGGGTCTCGCCATGCACGGAGGAAAAAACTTTGTGCGTGGGACCCGAAGTTATGGATCTCTGAAGTGTTCGGATCACGCGTCTAAAAACTTGAGGCCCAGCTACCGAAGTTCGGGTCAGACCTGAGGTACTTCGATACATACCGAAGAGTTTGGGTCAGACATCTGAAGCACTCCCGTACATACCGAAGTGCCTCGATGTCTGACCCGGAACTTCGGCAGATCGACCTCAAGTTTTCGGATGCGTGATCAGAAAACTTCAGGGATCCATATAACCTCAACTTCGGGTCTCACACACGAAGTTTTTTTCTCCGTGTGAAATGATTTCCTTTTCTTACGCTGCGATTAAGTCTCCAAACTTTCCTGTGTGTCCCCCGACTCATTGCTTTTACCGAATCCTCCGCGAAGATATCCAAATCGAGGCCGAGAGCAATCAAAACTGCAGCTCGATTGTTGAATCGATATCGAATGACCTTTATCGATATATACCATTGTGAAGATAGGGATTTATCGATCGGGATCATTCGATAACGATTCAAGAATCGACCCGCTTGGTCCACCTGGCCGGTGTGCCCTGATGAAGGCGAGGATGAGATTGCTCCCAGCGATAGCGAAGCCCAAGTGGTGAGCATTGAGTCGTTGCGAGCAATAAAACAAGAAAATTAGGCGGGACCTGGTTCTCGTAATGATCGGCAGGAATGCGACATTCGCTATCGCCGTGTTTTCATCTGCCAATGCCCTCAAAAGTTGTCGCCTTCATGACAACGGACCAGCTCCGGTGAATGGTGAGCCGATGTTGCCGTTTTTTTACATCATTCAACGCACTGGTTACATCATTTAAGGTCTGGATACACGATCAAATTCCGAACCAATTCTGATCATAGTAGACCAGTTGATGACTGGTGGTCACCATGCAACAGTCCTCTTTGATCAAAATTTGACGGGCCGTCACATTTTGATCAGAACGGAGTGCCACCATTCATCTTTTCCTGCACTGAAAAAAAATCTCGATGTATCTACTAAGAAAAGGGTAAAATTACCAAGAATTCGGGGTTCTATTTGATCCCAGTTTTTTCTGGGTAAAATTGCCATTTATGGAATTGGTAATTGTACGGAGAACTCTCGGTGAAATTGTTGAACTTTCTCGGTAATTTTACTGGACCTTGGTAAAAACGCCAATATTTTTTATCGACTGTGGTAGAATTACCGAGATAAAATGGCAAAGTTACCGGGAATTGATTACCAATAAAAGTGGTATTCTTACCTGAAAGAAACAGTAAAAATACCGGTTTCTAGGTAAGCTTACCAGTCTGTCTTGGTAAAATTACCAATTATTGGTAAAAACGCCGAGAATTTTTTTTCAGTGTGCCGCACGAAACATTTCTGACAAGTTTTCATTTTTTATTAAGCAAAGTAATGGTTTTAAGACTGATAACTCCCGACTTTTTGATGGTAATTGGTTCGAAAATTTGATCGTGTATCGAGACCTTATCAACAGCTTTGCCGTGATAGCGGAGAGAGTTGAAACTATCAAATTTCTGGAATCGAGTTTCTTTCAAAATTCGTCTGATCTTTTCTAAATGAAATCACTGAAACAGCTAAAACATCATAATTCATCTTATTTGGACCGCGTTAAGCAGAATGGAACCAACCCACATCAGCTATTGCCAAATTTAACTGGGCAATTTAATTTCTTACATGGAAACGGTTGTGCAGATTTTTATACAGATCACAGTGAATTTTCTGCATAGTAAGAAGCAAATTACATAAAATTTTCAATAGAATCCGCACAAACATTCTCTTGTAAAAATTTAAATTGCCCAGTTTTTGATATTTTTCAATAGCTGCTGTGACTTGGTTCCTTTCTGCTCTGAAAACGAGACATATGCAAAAACATATGCAAGAGCGGAAAAATTGACGTTGTTTCAGACAGCTGTAAGAATCATTATTTTACCGAGGACGATTTTAAGAAGAAAAAGAAGAAGCAGAAGAAGAATAATTAATTTGAATTTCTCCTGATCCAACGGAAATTTTTTCAAAATGCTTGATTTTCAAGGAACCAAAGGTTCAAGTTTCATTTCCATGTTGAGTCATTAAATTCATATCCAGACAAAGAGGAACATTTGGACTGCATTTTGCAATTTGGAACTATAAATTCTAGCCCGGTTTAAAAACAACGTATGTGCCATTAGTTTCCTTATGCACCTACGTGTTTTTTCAGATGAACCCGAATTTATAGGTCCAAATTGCAAAATGCAGTCCATTTAAGAAAAACTCTAGAATAACGATTTGCAGAATTTTCAGCTGCAAGGCAACGCGGCGAAGAATTCGAGTCAACTTGCCAGTCCACCTCACTCCTCGCCTCGTAATTACCCGAAAAGCCAAACAGTCTGGACGAGTCTCTCAGAATATGCTGTTAGTTTTTTTCTCCGTCTTTTTTTCTTCCTTTTTCTTTCTTTTTTTCTACGCGCGAGTCGTGTCTTCGTCGTTGGGTGACAACTCACTTCCATGTCGGCTCACGTGCTTATGCCTCGGGTTTAGCGAGGATTTCTGGATTTCTCAGGCCGCCGTTTAATTTGCTCCGTTTTAATTGATCTTAATTTGACCCGCTCGAATTTCTCGCGAGGCGACTGAAACTCGAACTAGAAATACTGGCAAAAGCAACGTGCTTTTTTAAGTTGACAGCAATGCGTTTCATCCGTCTAAAATAATGTGAAAACAATCGACTATCATCATAGAATAAAGAGACTACGTCAACAGAAGCGGAAGCTCCGTAAGAACCAATGTTAACATTTTTCTTCTCAGAGTCGGTCAATCTGGTACTTATTGAGACCAATTTCGAGGTTACCTACAAATATAAAAATCGGGGAAAAACCATTAAATTTTACGCAAATTCATAGTACTTCTTCGGTTTAACGATAAATAAGTTTCAAGAAAACTCTTTCAATTCCTAAAAAAGTATGTATCCGTTATAATTCGACCTCTCCAAAACGTCGACCTACCGCAAACGTAAACAGTACTTATTGAAACAGCTTCTCTTTGTCGTGTTTATAGTCTCTTTATTCCATGTTATTATCGCAGTAGCGTGCCTTCTCGTCCGATCACATTTCGTGCGGGGTGTGTAAAAAAATTAAGGGGCTTGAAGGACAAGGCGCATAAGTGCAGTTTTTGAAGACAGCGAGGATGATTGATCCAATGATTCAGCCAATGATTTTAAGTGAACCTTGTCATAATACATGTTCTGTGAAAAATTCGCTCCCGAATTCCAATTTTTAAGCATCAAAAAGTCAATTTGAACTTTCTTTCTTCCATAGGGACCCATGTAATTTCGAAACTTCAATCCGTTATTTCTCGAAATAGCAAAAACTGCACTGATGCGCCTTGTCCTTCAACCCCGCAAATTTGTCGACTTCCGGCCAAAGTATCACAAGCTTTATGCAAAGTTCAGGAATTCTTTAAAGAGGGGGGGGGGGGGTTCGTGACGGTAAATTTACATTATTTTGTGTAAGGCCCTGATTATACTTCATGTCTACCCTCCAAAAGTCAAAAAAATGTATACAATTAAAGAGGCTAGGGGGGAGAGTTCTGAACCCCCTGGACCTTCCTGAGCCCCCCTATAGACCCCCCCTCTATCTACGCCACTGGCAAAGTTTCAAAATTTCCGCCGCCATTTTTTTTTTACACAAAAATTGTTGGTTGAACGTGTTTGGAAATTTCACCGAATCTGATCGGTAGCACAAATAAAATTCGGTGAAATTTTTCAAACAGATTCAACCAAAAATTTCCCTGTAAAAAAATGAGCCGGTGGCGGAAATTTTATAACGTCGCATGGTGCCTGTGATACTTTTTCCGGAAGGTGACGAATTATCTTCGATCGTTTATTTATTCAATTTATTTATTTTATTCGTTTATTTTATGTTATTTTTTCGCGTTTTAACGGCTCCGCAATAGCGGCCTCGTAAGGCGTGAGGGTTCCGGCCCTGGGTGCGAAACGGCCGCGGCCGTATAACGATCGAACGGGGCAATTAATAACACAAATTTCGCCTTTTACGGCCGTGGCCGTAATTAAACCGTGCTCGCGTTGCACCATCGGCGACCCGGGCGCATTTATTTAATTTATTTTAATTTAGCCGCCGCTTAATTAAAATTTATAGCCGAGCCGACCCGACCTGCCACCGTTTAGAGGCCATTACGGCCACGGCTCCGGCCGCCGCGCCGCGAGGGAAAATTTGCGGACGCCGTTGTCAGTGGCGTGGCGTGCTTTGCGATATATCGAATGATTTGCCATTTAAACCTTTGGAAAAGTATCGATAAACAGGGTGATTGCAACGAACACCTTAATAATCGATTGTTTACCATAGCTTCAAATGGGGAGGTAATTTGTGTTCTTGTGTTACTTTTGATTAACATAGAAAGTGAAACGCAAACCAACCCAAATTTTGTGTTGATTTCGGTTCAGTTTGCGGTAAATTTAGCGCAGAAAACGATGAAGAAACTGAGAAGCCCCAGAGTCAACCGAAGGCTTGGGTTATTTTGTATTTTATTTCCTGTATTAACCAAACTTTTGTGTTGAGTTTTTTCTCTAGGCACTTATACTTCAGTGGTGTGGCGTGCTTTGCGATTTATCGATTGTTACGCCACTTAGACCTATGGAAAAGGGTCGATAAACAGGGTGTTCGCAGCGATCACCTTAATAATCGATTCTTTACCATAGGTTTAAATGACAGAAAAATCGATACATCGCAATTCACGCCACGTTACCGTTGTGCTTTACTTTTTACACCCCCGCAAAAGATGGCAGCTCCCCACATGCACTGAATCCTATTTTTATCTTAAGTGAATTTGAGTACCCCAATAGTAAGAGCTAAGGCGTGTGTGATCCATTTTCTGATTTGTTGGATTGCGTCGTCTTTGATTGGCTCCCATGATCCTGGATCGTCGAGAGTCTACTTAGGCCCGTTTTTTTCAAAGTTTTCTCAAGTTCCACCATTGGCATATTTTAAGAGTCAAGTCATTGGTTGGTATCTTGTGAAATATTTCCCTTCACAATCGGCATGCGGGTATGTGTTGATTTTTTTCAATTGTTTCCTACAGTAATCTGTAAAAGGCAAATAGGAGGACTCGCGATAAGGCGCGCCGCAGCCCTCTCAAATTCCCCGCTCAAAAAAGGCTCGCGAAATGAGAGATAAAATTCCTTACATGCAATAGATCGCTACAGAGTAAGAGCTAATGGCGCGTTTTTACGAGCAATTATTTCCAGTTATGCTTCATGGGAGTGTAGCCATTTGCTTAACAACTATGTTACTCCTCAGTTCATCACCGGGGTGATATTTATTTACTTTTTCCTTTTCCATGTTTGTAATTTTGCCAGAATGAAGAGATGAGCAGTCATACGGGCAGTAAAGTTGCTTATTCCTCATGTTTTTCCCGGAGATACTCGAGATATTCTCGCTGCTTTGGACGACTCTCTTCCCAGCCATCCCATAACAGATCTTTATTGGCGTGCACATTGGAAGACTGTCGAACTGGAAGGGAGAGGTGTGTAAAAAAATGTACAAAAACTCACTTGATGAGCGACTCTTCCAGAGCCAGAGTTGCCAATTTTACCCAAAAAATGGTCCCTTCAAATTCGGACCGAGTTCATCAGCAGGAAACCAACCCATATTAAGTTGAAATTAAGAAAAAGAGGAATGGAGTTTTATTCCTGAATAAGGCGCAATGTGAAAAATAAACTTTAACACCTCTTTTCACAAACCAATTTCCTTTTTTTCGATTTTCAGTTTTTGGCAGAAGAAAATATAAGACTGGTGAAACTCAAAAATATTCTTAACCTTCTTTTTTCGAAAATGTAGGTTGATTCTTTTCTGATAAATTCGGTCCATTTACCTCCCCGTTTTTCACCGCGAAATGTTTAGTATGACATTTACAAAGTGCAAAAATCTCCCTTCTACACCCTTTTTTTCTTTGAATTTCTAAATTGAAGAGAACGTTTTCTTGGACATCAATTCAAAATCCCTTCTCACAAAAAACGGTTAACGGAGGTTTATTAAGTTAAGTCGAGAATTAAACTGCTAATTGCAATGTATTTTCTATGAAATATGTTCTTCTGCGTGCTGAATTTGTCTTGACAAGTTTATGGATTCTCTGATTTACAAAACGATTGCAAGTTTGTTAAACCAAATGCTGATTATTCGTCTATCGAACTAATGTTTGCATTAAATGCTCCCTCTCAATAACTTATTTAACCTACCCTACGTTAATTATATTTTTTCTATGAGCGAGAAATTTGATTGATTGAGCATAATATAAAATGCCAATCCGAATTTCTTTAATTTGGAAGTTTTGGAAGTTGGAGTTAATTTTGGAAGTTTCTGATGGGTTCCTTTCTTCTGCTCGAAATTTTGATGAGGGAATGTGTCTCGTAAGAGTCTTTTTGCCCTGTCTTATTAAAAAGTGGTATCTTGTCAATTAGCTGTGCTCCTTTTTGAAGTTAAATGGCATAGCTCTAATGCCAAAAGTCCAATTGGATTGCATTTTTCAAAAAGGAACCACTGGCATTGCAATGTTGCCAAGATTGTGCAACTTCTTTTGTCTTGGAGGAAAAACCCGATTATCCATTAATAGTTTCTATTTTACTCGCTAAAAACTGTAAATTTAAGACAAAAATTACCATCTAAATTTCATATTTTTTCACGATTTCCGCAATTTTTTTGCACAAGATGAAGTTGCACAATCTTAGCATTATTGCAATGCTAGTGGTTCCTTTTTGCAAAATGCAATCCAATTATTCTGTGGAAAATCAATACGTTTAAGTGAAAATTAGCCTTGAAATTGCAACAATTTCATTGGTAAATAGGCAACAATGCAAGAGTCGTTGAGTTGTGAGGGATAGAATGAAGTTGAATTGACGTGCAATTTGTGGCGTTGCAACTAAGTTGCGATCCACCACGCGCCTCCCTTGCGAATGAGGCAATAACATCGGGGAAAATAGACGCTTGTTTATACATTTACTTTATGCATTTCTGGGCAATCGCAAAATTCAACGCGAAGTGATAGCTCGTGGCTTCATCTTGAAACACATCAACCGACACAAATCATGGAAAATAGCGATGATAGATTTGGCCAAACTCATGGATAATTTTGGCGCCAACCATGGAATTGGCGAAATGGACCACCTTACAGTGGATCGAGTCAATTAGAGAGGTCGGGCATGACATTTTTGACTAAAACTGCGAATTTTGATGTTTATTTTGTAACATTTCAAAGTTCAAGTGGTGCTACTAGAAGAGAATTTCACAAGAAAATCAATGGATCCACTTTTATTACCTCAAAGTTTTGTAAGGATGGAGTTATAAGCGTTTAAAGTTTCCAAATTTTGTCCGACCTCTCCTATAGACTCGATCCACTGTGCACCATAAAGAGGATACCTACGAGTTTAATCATTCTGCTGTGGGTTTCTTTTTTAAAATTTCGCGTTGAATACGATTCGCAAAACGTAAATAAAACGAATATTAACTACGATTTAAAATTAATAACATGTTTATTTCGCATTGGTTTGGAAAAATTTGAAGTATAGGTACCTGCTTACTCACAAGAAAAACGAGAGTCTAATAGGTCTGTTCCACGCAAGAGATACAGCCAACTAAATACATTTTCTAATGCACTCGAAAAAAAAGTCGCTTGGATCTAGAATTCAGACTCTTAATAACATTGACAAGAAAAACTACTCTCGATTTAAGCGGATTTCCTTTTGATTCAAGCAAAAATCCGATTGAATCAAGAGTATATTTTCTTGTCATTGTTTTTAAGAGTCTGGACTCTAGATTCAAGCGATTTTTTTTCCAGTGTGGGAAATTCGCTTGAAAATCACGCACATAAAAAAAACTCTGAGTTCCACTCCATAGTGCCCAATTTGCGTAGTATGTAACAGGCTTTTTCAGATTTATCGCGTATGCGGACAGTTTTCCGATCACCATGGTAACAATTTCACAATGATACGGCTATTCGAGCATGAGAGAGCCGGTGTTGCCTACACTAAAAATTGAAGGCAAACTGACATGTCGCTTAAGTAGGCTCTTTCCGTCCGATAAAAGGCATTATTTGTGTGTGTTCCGACTTCCGAGTAAGCTTACCATTTCATGATGATACCACTATTTGACCACGTAGGAGCCTGTGTTGCCTACACCGACAATTGTAGGCGAACCGCCGATGGGTTAGAGTCACCTCTCCACGTTCTGTAACATTATTTTTGTCTTGAATGCTGTGAACAAGCTTGACATTCACGGTGGGTAATTTATCATTTAACGGAATCACATTGCGGCAGCATTTGGCCACGAAATACTCACAATTCTACAGCTTGCACTGAAAATTACGTAAGAATACGATTTAAAAAAAAAAAAAAAAAAAAAAAAAAAGTCAATTTCCGGAGTTTCTTTACTTATGCGCTATGCGATGATACCAAGAGTTTTTTAAGAAAGATATTTCCATGAAAAACTCATTTTTGATAATTTTTGAGGGGGTAAGGTTTCAGGTAACATGCACTGATTCATGCGCAAAGAATAGCAGGCTCATTCGATTAAAGTTGACAACATGCCTGCGGAGGTCTAAATAAGACTTAATCTGGAGAGTGAGTTCGGTGGGTGAGGAATACTGCCGTGCCAAGCAAGAACGCCGTATGAGCCATCGGGCGTTGCCAAATTTCCTTCGAAAAACAACGAGTTTTCAGGAAAATTCGTGAATATCTCTCCTCCAATTATTCGGGGGATTTTGATCGAAATTTCATCTAAAATGTCTGAAAATCTCAAGGGAAAATATTCGCAACTTTCTTCAAAAATGGATATTTTCTGAGAGGAAATTTGGCAACATTCGTATGCTCATACGGCGTTTTTCCTTAGCACGGCAGAATATGCGGAGAATGTAATGACACACAAGTCGCCGCGACTGTTTTGCATAAAAACAATGCGCCCGGCGGAGAAGGCAGACCGAACATTGTTAACTGCACTCCCCGTGAGTGCTTCATTCTCGCCACCAGTGTCAAATTACACGCTCAAAATACACAGCCGGCATGAGTATTTTTACGCAATTATTCTGCCATCCCATACCAGATCATCGTATTTTAAATTTTTTATCACCTTTTTGTAATACTTTATAGACCGCGGACGCGTGAATTTTGGGATTATTTTTTCTTTTGAAAAAATAACATCGTTTCGAAAAAGTATCTTCAACCATTTGCTATCAATTTTTTAGATTTGCAAATCAATATATAGACGTACGGACTTAAAAATATGGTGCCGATACGTTCTAAATACACAGCCGGCATGAGTATTTTTACGCAATTATTCTACCATCGCATACCAGATCATCGTATTTTAAATTTATATTTACCTTTTTGTAATACTTTATAGACTGCGGACGCATGAATTTTGGGATTTTTCTTCTTTTGAAAAAATAACGCCGTTTCGAAAAAGTATCTTCAACCATTTGATATCAATTTTTTAGATTTGAAAATCAGTATAGATAGACATATGGGCTTAGAAATATGTTGCCTATACGGTTTAAATACACAGCCGGCATGAGTATTTTTACACGATTATTCTACTATCATGTACCAGATCATCGTATTTAAATTTAATTTTACCTTTTTATAATATTTGAGAGACTGCGGACGCATGTGTATTGGGGTTTATTTTCTTTTAAAAAAAATGACATCATTTCGAAAATGTATCCACCAACCACTTGTATATATGAATTTTTTAAATTTGCCAATCAATATAGATAGACATCTGGGCTTAGAAATATTTTGCCTATTGTCGTGGTCGAGCTGTTCTAAGTGGCGGGGTACGGCAATCGCCAACCAGGCTCCCGCGGGCTAATTGTTGAGATCGGTAGACATAGCGATAGACAAAGAGGACAAAAAGGATAGGGAGGGATCATATTGGTGGAAGCGGGTGGTTGCAATGGACATAGGAGTAAGTAATAGACTTACTAGTATATAACGGCAAACCAAAAGAGACCCTTTAGTCAGTCCATCATTTTCTCCCTTGGTCTCTGAGAGCCACCCACTTTAACCAATAGGATCACTCCATACTCCTTATGTCTTCTCTATCTATAGCCTTGTCTGTCAATTTCAACCATCAGCCCGCTGGCTTCCAATAACAGAAGGAAAGTGTAAAAATAGAGTAATGAACAAAAGCGATGGAATTTCTGTGAATTACATTCAGGGCACAAATTATACTACTTGCTTGAGAGGCTGAAGCCCAATTGAAAGAAAACTAGGAACCGAAACCTGGCTTCTTCACACAAGAAAACCTCTTTTATAATTATGAATCGATGTTACCTTTTAAGCGAATCAATTTTAATCATATGTTTATACTGATTATTTGCATTTATTTCTATATCTATGTATTGACTGATTTCTAATCATTCGATATACGTCGATACACAAATGCAGCAATTGAGGAATACATATAACTAGTCGGAGCGAGATATGGTTTGACCCGGACAAAATTTCGATACAAAGTTAAATGTATCCCTCGTTTATACCGATTTCAAAAGAATGCAGCGAAATATCTTGCAAAAATAAAAAATAGGAGGTATCGCTTAACGGCATACTCTCTCTTTCTTTTCTTGAGAATTCCGAAAGTATAATTTCTTTGTATATTTAAATCATTTGTACACAGTTCCTTTTAGCATGCGTATGAGTCCATTTATCCCAAGAAGTCGTAAGATCGCAACGAAGAAAGACAAATTGATGGATTTAACAAATTGATGGTCAATTGGTGACCAAATGTCCATTCTGTATCTGCTTAGAATATCTAATAAATTAATCAGTTTAACGATTGGAGTCAGGTTTTAAACCGCCGTGGAATGAAGCCTTGATGAGAACCAATCGTCCGCAAAAGTTATGGACCAATCGTGCGATGGCCGATTGAACGGAGGAAAATGAAAAAGAATGAGATAGAATGACGGATCGTGAAAGGGAATCAGAATCGTTAAACCAATTAGTGGCACAAACCGATTTGCGGCTGATTCTCTCGATCATTTCACAGTGGACGAATCACGGAAATGGCTGACCAAAATCAGTTTACCAGTTCAGAGGAAAGTTTAATCATTCAAAGAAGGTTTATATCGGGTTGAATAGAAAAATTAATTGCTGCGCTAAAAATTTTACCACCGTAAACCGAGGTCCCCTTTTCCTATAGCTATGATAGCTTTTCCCATTTGAAGCTATGATACAGAATCGATTATCGATTAAATTTGAATTTCTAAAGCTCATTTTTTAGATGAGGATTTTCTTTCTGATAAATGCCTCGATCAACACGTGGTATGTAGGCAAGAAGTCAATTTGGCCCTTAAAAAATCTTCAATGGCCCCTAAAAATTGAACTTGTTGCGCCACATGACTCCTGAAACTCAAAGGTGAGTTTCGAACACTGGTAAGGAATAGACATGCAGTATATAGTTTGCTAAATAATGTTGGCTGCTGAATTCGAAAATGACCTTGGTTTTCACTAGAAAAAAAGATATTAAGATTGCAGCCAAGAATTATTTTTTCTTAAATTAAGAATTTTGTTGCTTAACATAAACTATTTTTTTGCTCCACCCAAGCATTATTTTTGTTTTATCAAGCAAAATTCAGCCTAAATCAAGATGAAAAAACTTATTGGCGGCAAATTCAAGAATCAGCATGCTTGAGCTGAGCACATTTTTCTTTCGGTGTTGTCCATCGTGCGTAATAATTCCGGAAAATTGACATTTCTCTGGTGAGGCTTGATTTTTTAGGAAAATTCGGAAATTGCAATCTATCGAAAAATCGATAAATTGCAAATCACGGACGGAACCCTGTCTTGCCAACTTGCCAATCACGAGAAGCGGCACCGTGTCTTTATCCTTTTCAAGTGTGCGCTGGTGAGAGGAGATGATTGACACTTAATTTATTCAATACGGCGAGTGCCTGGGCACAATCCGTAAACATTATTCGAAATTATGTCGCCGGTAATCTTTTTTGACGCTTGATACATCGAATTAGCGCGCATTCCGGCGTCGCAAATTACCCCCAATTTTTTTTTCGGCGCAATCGTCGCCCTAAGACACCGCTTAACTCATGACCACAAATGGGAAAACCACGCTATAAATTAATTTAACGCATTTCTTACTTTTAAAGTCATGCGGCTAGCGGCATGAGATTTCTTTTTTATGAGCTGTAACCGAGAATATGAACGCAACTTTTGGTTACGAAAGCACGAAAATCTTTATCCGCGAAGAACCTGAATCTCTATCAAGGTTTTTATAATTTCGACTCTATGTCATGGCGAGGCGTGAATGATCGACTATCAATATTTCCCCATGGATCATATTTGATACCAGTACGATGTACCGTTTGATCCAACAACAGAACGTAATCTCAAATAAAAATTTTTGAATTTAAATTGGAAAAGCTGAAAGTGCAAAAATTCCTAACAATTTCACTTTTCGTTGTCATTTGATACTCAAAAGAATAAAAAATCTCTCACAAAAGACCCGTTCCTTCAGATCTCTGAATTGACTTTGAGGCTATTTTTACATGTTGAACCAATCAATATCGATACAATCGCACCTGTTTGATGCATCGAATACGATCCAGTTGAAGCTGTTGTGATAAATCGATTATTAAGGCGTTCGTTGCGAACATCTTGTTTATCGTTCCTTTTCCATAGGTTTAAATGGCAGATCCATCGATGTATCGCAAAGCACGCCACGCCACTGGCTTTATGTGCGTTTTTCTCGAAGAAAAGCTCCCAGCTTTCTGCATATATTCGGTGGTTTTCCTTTTCTTTGCCCAAGTATACTGCCCTGCTAAGGAACAACGTCATATGAACATTTGAGAGTTGCCAAATTTCCTTCAATTAAATGTTTATTTTTGAGGAGATTTATAAGTATTTTTCCTTGAAATTTTTAGGGACTTTAGTTGAAATTGGGAACACAATTGTCTGAAAAATCGGAAGAATAAAATTCATAAGTTTACCGGGAAAATCGTGTTTTATCAAAGGAAATTTGGGAACGCCTTAAGGTTCATACGTCGTTTACCCCTAGCACGGCAGTATAGTGCCACGTGGCCGTCCCTAAATTACAGGGTTAGTTACAGGGACAGGGGGTGAGGGTTATAGACAGTGGCGTGGCGTGAATTGCGATATCGATTGTTATGTCATTTAAACCTATGGTAAAGAATCAATTATTAAGGTGTTCGCTGCGAACATCCTGTTTATCGATCCTTTTCCATAGGTTTAAATGGCGTAACAATCGACATATCGCAAAGCACGCCACGCCACTGGTTATATAGAACGGAGCGTTACGTAAACATTTTATGTGATGTATCTTCGAGTTTCTGTAGAATTAGTCGTCGGTCGTCTCTAGAAGTATTAAAAGAATCTAAAAAATATTCGCTGCAGTTCTATTTTTATTTTACTAAATGGAAACGCTAAGCCGTTCAGTAAATGTAAGATGATACTCATACTTTCTTTTATCGAAATGAGGGGGGGGGGGGGGGGGCTAGCGTCACATAATTTTTTAAGGGGGTCTAGCAAAGCGTTAGGGAGCGTTACCGGGAGGGGGAGCTGTCCAAACCCCGCAAATTTCGGGAAATTTAATGACATAATTTAAGGACGGTCCCCGATTAAAAACAAATCGTACGCACTTGCAAATAGACTTGGAGACTCAAACGCTGATGTAGAAAAGTAGAGAGTAGAGTTATCATCAATTACACTATGAGTTACGATGAGTTGTCGGAGACGAGTCAGTTTGGTAACTTTATTCATTTTAACTTTAGTCATTTGTCTTGCGGACTGATTATTGAAATTGACAGACAAAGCCATAGACAAAGGAGACAAAGACAACAAAGAAGGAATGAGGCAATCCTGAACGGGTGGTGAATGGATACAGGAAGTAAAAATGAACTAACTGCGACTCAAGAGAGACCCTATAGTCAGTCTATCATTTCCTCCTTTGTCTATAAGCACTCCCGCAGTTTCAAACAACAAGATCACTCTATTTCCTCTCATCTTCTTTGTCAATCGATTAGTACATTTTCAATGACCAGCCCACCGGATTACTAAACAGGGTCGACTTTAAAGTGCTGTAATGCACGTTAAGAAATATTTCGGTTCGTTTGGAATATTAAGCGGGGTAATTGAAGTTTTCAGGCATGGAAACTGACCTTGAATGTCGGAAATCGAAGTTCTTAATAGCCTTACTAAGACCCGTATTTTTCCCGAAAAATTTCGGTCATCTGAGGTGACTTTCTTTTCCAAAACTATAAACTTCGGTCCTCTGCACAGAAAACTTTAGTTAGCCGTAGACGCTATCAGTGGTGTCATCATCTTTGATATTCTTCATTTTTTGTTACGTTACCTCTGAATGCTAACAATAAGAGTGAATCGATATTATTTCGATAATATAATCGAATCATATGAATAAATCTAATATAATTATATCAAATATAATCAATAATGATATAATCTTTTTTTTTTTTTTTTTGGTGACGAGACACTCATAGCGTCATTATAAACTGAGGTTCGATCCACACAACAAGGTTTTCATCTCCGTGACAAGAACTAGAGCATGTTCCTAGTTCCTTTGCCAAAAGTTCATGTGAAACCTGTTGATTTTATCAAAAAGTTGTAAAATCAGTTCATGAGTGCAAAATCAGCTCTCGTCGATTCAATTTCTTCTATTTCTGTGATGATAATAACGACTTGGAACACTGTGTAGTGAATTGTTTTCCCCCGTGTGAAAGCTACTCTACGATACTCTTTAAATAAATAAGTTGTTCGACTTTACCTGAAGCTAAAGAGAGTTTTAGAAAATTGTTGAAAATAAATGATATTTAATGGTATTTTTTTTCCAAATTGATAATCTCCTGTTTTATTTATATCTTTGAATATAAAATCATAAGACCCTCATAAAATTGGTAAAACGAAGAAATTGAAAGCAATTATTGTTTTCTTTTTTATGACACAAATTATATTTTATCGCAATAAATAAAAGAAGTAAATTACAAAGTGTAACTAGCAAAATTTACAAAACAATCGGACATTTTTACAAACATCTGTTCATAACAATGCTTCATAATATTAATGTCATGTTTCATTGCATTCAAATTTACAATCATTTTTTACACATTCCTTGGCGACAGAAGCTTTACAGAAGGTATTTACATCTTTCAAATCGAGATATTTACATTGTTTACAGTACAGTTTATAAACACAATTTATTCAACAGGAACACGCATTTTGGGTCTAAACTAGTAAGTAGTTTTCAGTTCTATGCGAATGCAATGCAACTAAAATTTCTTATCAACGAACTTGAAGGAAAGTAAAAAGAAGGCAAATTGGTTGCATGATCAGCATCAAATTACTTGGACTAATAATAAACTTGGATAATCTTTCAGGAGATCTCAACGATTATTCATCGAACACTTTGAATTGAAAATTGTTCTTTAATTAGGTGTTATTATAAATTCTAAGAGATTTACCATCAGCTGTTGGCAGAGTGTTCATTATTACCTCAAACGAGTAATTTAAAATTGATGATGCAACATTGAATTCTTTACACAGTTAACTTGACCCTTATATTTGAAGTCATTCTCCATATTCAGACACAAGCAAATGTAAAAATGAGAGATAACTCGAGATCAAGAAAGCATTGGGTAGGGGTGGTTGTTACATTTTTCCTCCCCAATACCTACTCACGAAAAATGGCGAGATACTGAATCAATTGAATTTGCTTTGACTTGATACAGTACTTTCAACATTTTCAAATCTACGCAGAAAGGAAAATAAATGTTTGTTTCTTAGATTGTGAACAAAAAGTCACAAACTGATTAGTGTGAGTGAAAAAAATGTAAAATAAAATGTGGGGTTTCCATTGAATTCATCAAATTGGAATTGCTTTGTGGAAAATATTTAATGCAATGGAGCTGGTTAAAACATGTGCTCGATGCAAAATTAAGACTAACAGGGTATTACGATAAGCAAAATTCATGAATGCCGCCTTTGCGTCTTAAGAAAAGAAAAGAAATGCATTTCAGAAATTATTTACGGGAAATTTAATTATCATTTTGTTGACTTCTAATCATATTTAACGGGGGCACATTGTCATGTATGTAATGAATGTATTCATTTGCGCAAATGATATTTGCAAGTGTAACGACGAACAAAGAATGCTAAGATCCGGTAGGACAAGCTTTTATTGAAAACATTTTTACCCAAAAAATTAATCGAAATATGAAAGTACCCCTATGAAGTGTGAGTGATTCCGTATTCTGGCGTCTAAACTCCGATTATTATTAAGGTAATCTGTGTGTGTAAGGTGAGATTCGTGAAGCATTACATAATAAATCAGTGTCATGCAGTACTTATCAAATTAGATAACTGCGTTAATTGAAAATAAAGGGCAGATAACACTATACGTTATCTTTTGCGCCGTGATTTGAAGCAGAAACTTTTTCCTCTGATTTTTGGCATGAATATGAATCTGTCGATTTAAAACCGAATATTCAAGGTGAAATTGCAAAAACGCGCAACTACTTTGCAGTCGTTCAAAATCTCCGTTTCCATATTTATTTATTTATTTTTTAAGCAAAATTTTGTTTTGGAGCCTTTGCGCTCCAACTGGTTGATAAATTCCAACCGAATTATGTAAATATCATTTTTGAACATTTACGTCTTCAGGTATGCGTCTGCTTTTATTTTATTTAAACCAAGCTAACACAGCTTAAATATAAAAAATAGGGGTTTGTTTTTAAATCATTGTAAGTAAGAGAGAAACTATGGCATTGTTCTACGTTTCTGCTAAATTTAAGTTTTTTTAAAAACAGGGAACTTAGATGTCATACATTCTCGCAGTCTTAGCATAGAAAACATAATAATCAGGAGTTCACTAGATAATTGATCAAGCAGGGAACAAAATAAATAAGCTAACCTAAATTTTCAATTTTTACAATAATTAAAAGTAATTTTTGGCACATAATTCATTTCTTCTCGTCATTTAGACATTCATTATTCGTGAATATACTATAATTTAATTAAAATACACATTGATTCTGTACAATCTATCACATTTTTTGAGTTTAAACATTATGTCAGGATAAAAATTGGAAGCTACTCAGCTTTTTTCTCTTTGGACACAAACAAATGATATCTAATGAAAACAGATTTCTAGATAGTTATTTTATTTTTAAAAATTAGGTTGTAACGTGTGGAAAAAAATCGACTCGGTAAGCCTCCTTGAATGATACCTACTGCATGAAAATAATGTAAAAGAAATAGTTAAAATTATTGGCGTAATAATTAGCAAAAGTGAGAGCAGAATTTCATATTAGGAAACAATAACAATGCATAATATTAAATCCATCATTCTTTGGTTTTCTTCTTCTTTTTTCCGCGTGTATTTTCACCGTCATCACTTGTACAAAGCGCCTATTTGAACATATCATAAAACATTCTCTCTGTAGAATGCTCCTAGAGCAACAGAATTTCCAAATTCTGGAAATTGCGCTGCGGTCGTCTAGGCTGTGGGGAGCCAGAGTGGGCAAATCTGCTAAAAAATGGAGGATTTTCCCCGTATAACTTACGACAAAACATTCATATTATTTGAGACGGTCTGGCAACCTCGAGAAGGGCTAATAAATTGCCGGAAGTTCCGCCACGTGATAGGGCGCTGGGGGTAACAAAGCCACCCGAAAATCTCGACAGCATTGTTGTCAAATGAACTCATCTAAACAAAAACGTCTGCTGAGCTGAAGAAAAACGTCGTATGACGCTCATAGTGTTGCCAAATATCCTCCTATCAAATATGAATTTTCAAAGAAAAGGTTTAAATCAATTTCTTCGTATTTTCTGGAGATTTATTCTCACGATTTAATCAAGACTTTTCGAAAATTCCACGCAAAAATATATTCATATTTTTCTCAAATTTGGTGTTTAAATTTGGCAACGTTCGAGCGCTTGAACGCCGTTTTTCCTTAGGACTTGGGGGGAGGCGAATTTTATCATAGAGCGGGAACCGGCAACGGGCCGCAACAATCAACAGAGTCAACAGAGCCCGGTGACGCTGCGCACTTTAATGGGGTTGAAACGATTATCCCCCTGTTAGAATTGCTAACTCTCCCGGAAAACGGATAATGGATCTGCTGGAGGGGCGGGGGGTGGGGGTGGGACCCGGGGGTTGAGAACAATAACGTCGGCCGGGAAATTCGCCGGTAATTGTTTTTATCTCTCGTGGTTCGGCCAATTATGAGTTTGATTCATGGGGCGGCTTTAAATACTTGTTCATTAAAAAATTAACGGAAAATTAACCCGGGGCATTTGTTGAGCGATGATCTCTCCCGAGGTTCTACTCTATGGCTATTATTTGATTTTCCCCTTTTTTGGAATGGGGGGGGGGGTGTCAATTAATCTTTTGGTTCCACCAAAATGTCTGTAGGACGTCTCGATGGTTCACAAGTAACGTGACAGACATGTCGTGTTGATTTTATCTCAACACAACTGTAATTATTATCAGTATGATACATGCATTACATTTTGCAATGAGGAACCACTCTCTCTGGCTCCTCCACAAGAGCACCGTTCTGCATAGGGAAACCAATGGCATACATGTTGTTTCTTAATTGAGCCAGAAATAGTGGTTCCCTATTGCAAAATGCGGTCCACATAACGGACGTGCAATTAGATTACATTTTGCAATAAGGAACCACTATTTCTGGCTCTCTCAAAAAGGCGCATATCTGCATAGGGAAACCTATAGTGCATATCGACGGTGAAAGTCGGCAATCACATAACTCGTTTGCGGTGTCTGAAAATCTCCGCCTCTGCGTCATTTTTATAAAGGAGAACAAATTGATATTATTTCTTGAAGTTTTTGCAGAATTTTCTTTGCATTGAGAAGAAAAATCATGACAGTTTTAAAGAGTTGCCGTTGAGTAGTTTTCCATTTAAAAAATAAAGTATGACAGGAAGTCTGCGACGTCGCAAACCGAGTTATGTGATTGCCGACTTTCACCGTCGATATGTTGTTTTTAAAGTGGGCCAAAAATAGTAGTCCCTCATCGCATAATATAATCCACTTTCGTGTCCAGTCCTGATACTTGCGTTTGAAATTACCTACACTAAGAAAAAACTATGGTTAAAATTACTACGTTAGGGGCTCCTTATTAGTAGTAGCCATAACCAACGATAATCGTACATTTTTACCATTAAGTCATAATGTTACTCTTGTAATTTCAAACGACCAACATTTTAATGGTTATTTTATGATCACTTTTAGTCAAGATTCAAGACTCAATATGAAACACCAATAATTTTTTAAATTTAACCATACCTTTTGGCGCTTTTCAATGTATACGCCATTGAAAATTATGTCATTAAAAAAAACTGAAACTGGACCGTTGAGGAAACTTGACGCACGAATTTAATAACCACAAGTCATGTATAACTGTCTGAAAAAACATTGATTTTTATCACATCGAGTAATATCAGACGATATGAAAGTAGAGTGCCGTATCATTCAAAGAGGCTTTTAATTTTAAAGACCCACACGAAGATATTGTTAATCGTAGGGCATGCTTTGAGCTTGAAAATTTCGATGATATTTATTCATTTTCGTATCGAGGTATTGAAAAAAATCTTATTGTTGCGTAATAGGAGATAATGTTTGCGCCTCATTCGGTGCAAACTACGTGTAATTTGCGTACAAAAGCGTGACTGAGTCTCTAAAGTTTGAACGATTATTAATACTTCGCTCGTTAAATTCGTGATTGCACAACAAACTTAAATCTCCGGCTCTTGTCTCAAAGAGACACAGTTTCAGTGGTAACTTTAACTTAAACAAATATTACAATTGAGAGAATTATTATGCAAAGCAAAACTGTCGTCATTATTCAATCGCTTTGCACAATTGGAATGGCATTTTTTGAAGTTGGTAACATTAATTTTCCTCCATACAAATGCGTTATTAATGACCGATTTTGAGCGAGGCTGCCTCGATGGATATCGATTATTTTAAATAGCTTTAAATGGATGTAAAATCTAGTGTTGCCAACTTCCGAAAATTGCAGCGAAACGATTTTCGGACCATAGATTGTAGAGAACGACAACAGGCTGCTTTTTACAACATATTTCCGATTTTTTTTTTTTCATACCACATTATGTATTTTTGACTTTACAATTAGTGTCCGAATGATAGGAGATTAAAAAAACTATCCGTTTGCTTTCAATTTTTTATGCGCCTTTGGCGTCAATGTCACAAATGATGGACATTTTAAACTCATAAAACTCATTGACCGGCTAAAAACCTACAACCTACGAAAAGGAACAAAGTATTACTTACACCTAGGTAAAATTGAAACACAGCTAAGTTTGGCCCGGCCTGCGAGGAAAGTGGTTTTGCCGTGAGGGAGACTGAAACACGGACTCAACATGGTTATCACGGTAAAATTGGATTGCTGATTTGACAATTAAATTGCAAAAGAAAGTATGTCCGACTGGTTTCAAATGTACATTTTACAATACTTCCGTGCAAGGGAAAAACGCCGTATGAACCTTCAGCCTGTCGCCAAATTCCCTTTGATAAAACACGAATTTCCTAGTAAGCTCGTGGATATTTTCCTTCAAATTTTTCAGATAATTTTGTTTACAATTTCACCAAAAGTTCCTGAAAATTTAAAGGATAAAAATCCATAGCTATCCTAAAAAACAAAAATTTTATTGGAGGCAATTTTTCAACTCTTGAATGTTCATACGGCGTTCTTCCTTAGCACGGCAGAATAGTGGAAAGCATTAAACCACGAGGGCGGATAAATTAACATTGTTTATTGTAAGATCACGGTGAGAATAGAACCGCGCTGAACACCAGAATCTGCACCTCAGCACAGCCGGCGACTGTTCTGAGCACAGTCACCGACTGTCCTAAGCACATTCCTCCTGTACTTCCGAACTTACTTCCTCTAAAAAGCGACATGTTTTCATGCACTATACCACATCCGGCAGAAGTTCAAGCAAAGTTGGTGCTCGGCGTAGTTCTATTTTTTTCCGCGATTTACATCGAACACTGAAAAAAAATTCTCGGAGTTTTTACCAAGGTCCGTTGGTACCTTTACCATCTCACTTTTTTTTACCAATTTTTGGTAATTTTACCAAGACAGACCGGTAAGCTTACCTAAAAACCGGTATTTTTACTGTTTTTTTTCAGGTGAGAATAACACTTTTATTGATAATCATTAATCAATTCCCGGTAACTTTGCCATTTTATCTCGGTAATTCTACCACAGTCGATAAAAAATATTGGCATTTTTATTTTACCGGGGTCCAGTAACATTACCGAGAAAGTTAATAATTTTACCGAGATTTCTCGGTAAAATTACCGATTCCATGATTGGTAATTTCACCAAGAAAAAACTGGGATCAAATAGAACCCTGAATTCTTGGTAAATTTGCCCTTTTCTTAGTAAATACACCGAGATTTTTTTTTTTTTTTCAGTGAATGTCGGGCACTTTTTTGAACTGTAAAATTTTGAAATCAGCAATTTGATTTTTTCCGTGTTCAAAGAGCATCACGGCGCTACTCCCTCTTCCCCCGACGGTACCTACGCCTCGGAGCCGGAGCTACACCCCTCGCTGTACTCGCGGTGCCTGAGGTGGGTCGGGCTTTCGGAGCCGTAGCGTCCGTGCCCTGGTCCTGGGCCGGCGTCGGTGCCGTACTGACTCGAGGGCGGTCGCTCATTGGTCGGGCTCGCCTCGTTGTTGTTGTTGTTATTGTTGGCCGACTGCGCCGTCTCCTGCTTCCATTTGTTGACGTGGTGCGAGTTCTTGTTGGCCGAGGATTGCTGCGCCTTCGCTTCTTCCTCCTGCTGCATCCGCTTGTGCTTCGTCCGCCGGTTTTGGAACCAAACTTTCACCTGCAACAAAGAAAATTCGCGTTAAAATCAACGCGTCTTCTGTGGTATCAACCATCGACGATGGCTATCGGACTAAGTTAGGTGCGCTTCAAAAGCTGTGATATGACACATTTGTACATGAAATTAACACATTTTATCTGAGCTTTATTTTTGTCGCGGGCGGATTTTGAATAGGTTAGGTTTGGTTAGGTGAGGTTAGGTTAGGTTTGGTTAGGTGAGGTTAGGTTTGGTTAGGTGAGGTTAGGTTTGGTTAGGTGAGGTTAGGTTTGGTTAGGTGAGGTTAGGTTTGGTTAGGTTAGGTTAGGTTAAGTTTGGTTAGGCGAGGTTAGGTTAGGTTAGGTTTGGTTAGGTGAGGTTAAGTTTGGTTAGGTTACGTTATGTTGTGGTGTGCTAAGTGTGGTTAAGAAAGGCTTGCTTGGGCGCTCCATATTTTTTTACGAGAGAACGTATGCGTGTATTCCTTTGAAAATTTTAAGGAATTTGTTTCGTGCCATGCAGAAAACTCACTAAAATATGCGCAAAAATCCGCACAACTGTTTTCGTGTAAAAACTAAATGTCCCCAGTAAACAATAGCCGGTGTGTCTTGGTTTCTTTTTGCTCAACGCAATCCGTTAAAGATACGGACCCAGAGGATGAAAGAGCTAAAAATAGATATCGTCGGGCGAAACACCCCGTACATAAAATCGCGGATCCAAGAGCGTGCAGGCGCCTCATTTTGAAATGTAACTCGATCTTGATTTGTGTGCGCATGCATATTTTACCCCCGCCGAATCGGACGGCGGATTTTAGAAAATTAAGAGCGGATAATCCGGAGTCGGTGACTGCAATGCGCAACTTAAACTCGCATCCACGAGCGGCGGCGGCGGCGGTGGGGGGAAGGGGGGGGGCAAAAAGAGCGGCTTTAATTGGGCGCTATTCACAGCATCCCGCGATGCCCGCCATTTCAAGGCCCGGAGCCGGAGCGAAGCCAAAACGAGCGTCTAATGTAAATCAAAAGCTCGCCCAGTTTAGAGAGACGAATTTCTGCCAGTTACTAACTGGCGGAACCTCGCCGCGCAGTTGTACGCGCTCTTCGTTCCGCGGGCCGAGATCGGAAGATGTTAAACAGAAACAAATCCAAAAGGTTCAGATACACGATCAAATTGAGAGCCATCAGACTGAAGCTCTGATTGGTGGAAAAAGACCTGAGGTGAGGATGCAAACAATGAGAGACCCAATTTGATGGCTCAATTTGATCGCGTGTAATTGGACCTGAAGAAATGTCTTTAAATAGTTTCCCTTTCATTAGTTTTCCTCATTTTAAGCAAAAGTATTTGCTTCGAATAAAAGGCTTTTTTTTTAAAAAAAAAACCTTTTTGGACCGAGTTTTCGGCAAGACCGTAAAATGAATGGAATGAAACCGAAAATGGGCCGAATGCTGAAAATCGGTATATTTACAGACAATCCTAATTAAATATTGTTACCTTACATAAGGTCTCATAAAGAAAAAATAACATTAATCACCCCTCTTTTGCTTTTCACCCTTAACCTGAATTGAAGTACAACAAAGTTGTCTCGAAATTTATCTATTTCTGGAAATTTATATGAAAAATAATCCTCTTGAAAATACTGTATCTATCGAAAGCGTTTGCAGACCATTTTGATGCTCTATGACGGTTTTTAATTCTCAGCACGGCAGCATAGTTTCTCACAGTGTATTTTGACGTATTTAAATGAAAGGGAACTATATACATTATAACATGAGCCCTGTCATGCATGTATTCTTATGGATCCTAGGGCTCATATCAGGATGGATATAGTTCCTTCTGATTTAAAGACGTCAAATCGGACGTATTCATGCTAAAACGAACTATGTTGCATGCGAACCCTATGCACATAGTTCCTTTTAGCATAAAGACGTCAAATCCATCCATTTCATCCGTAAAAACTCGACTTTCGCCCAGCGTGCGCCGAGCGCGGAGCCGAGAGGGGGAGGAAGGGTGGTCGAGAGGACGAGGGTTGTAATTCCCATTCTAACTGGTCCAATAAAACTTTAAATACGAGAGGGGACGTTTTATAAACGCGCGCAGATGACAACTATTTATTCTGGCCTCCCCTCGGGACTGCAACTGCACCCCGCAACCCCGCAACCCCTCGGGGGCCAATCATCACGCTTGTAAAAATCCGCGCGCCAATCAACGGCCACCGGTTACAATTAAGCACCCTCCGCCGGGGTAAAAACACCTATTTATATATATATGACGCTTATATATATAAAACGTGAATAATTCATGCTTCCGAGCTAACGTGCTCTCATTGTGTTTAATCACTGCGCGTACTTTATTATCGCGCGAAGGGCTGCAATCATAATAGGTTCATAACACCATTTTCGCACCCCCCCCCCCCCCACCTCTTGTGGTGTTTTTGTTGGAGCGCACACTCACACATGGGACGATTCTCGTCCCTGTAATGGATCGCGATGAGGGCAAATGATAGCTTGATTATACGAGGGGTCGCTCCGAATCGAGTTGGGATTTTTTTCTCGCTTTTCCTTACCCTCTGATGCAAATTTAGGCTCCTTCGTGAGATGTCATTTGAGACCACAGAAAAAGCTGTCGCAGCGACGGAGCGGGGGGGTCACATCTTGACAGCTAATTAAACGATTATAGAGAGTGCGCTTTTGACTTTTAAATGAGATAACTGTGAAGAATATATTTTGGAGAGTTTGAACTAACAGTCTCAAAAATGTAATCAGCTGAGGCAAAAGTTAAATTCGAAGCTCACCGCTTTGGTGCCCCTAATGATGGTTGATGAGCAACGTGTTGGGCAAAAAGTCGAAAATAATTTGCCCAATGCGATGCCTGATGGATGTGGGGGTGAGCACTTTGCTTAGCCGGGTTTCGCGAATTTAAGCCCTGGATAGACGATCAAATTCCGAACCAATTCCGATCAAAGTAGACATGCTGATGACTGATGGTCACCATCTACCATCAAATTTTGACGAGCCGCACTATTTTGTTCAAAGTAAGATCAGAATGGAGTGCCACCATTCATCAATTCCTGCCTCAGGAAACATTTCTGCTAAGTTTTCATTTTAAACTCAAGCAAATTAACGAGTTTAAGACTGATGACTCCCGACACTTTGATGGTAATTGGTTCGGGAATATGATCGTTATCGAGACCTTAAGTTAGGATTCCTAGACCAAGTTCCTGGTCATGCGTCATCATTGGTCGAATCTGAGTGTTGATTTCCGAAATAAACCGTTACACTACAAGCAAAAATACCTGTGAGGTGTCTCTAAAATAAATTGTCTCTGGAGATAACATTGGGTGAGGATGAAGCCTTTCCTCAATAAATTGGATATTACTTTCTTTACAGATTGTTGTCTTGAATATGTCTTTCCTCATCCAACTATAATTATCTTCAACATCGCAAAATCTTTTATTGCTACGAAGCTGATTTGGAAATTTCTGCATTCTCTTTGAGGAAATTACACCATGGCCTTCAAATTTCCGAATTGAAGTTTATGCACGTATATTTTAACGAATGTTTGATTATACCTCTACCAACAATCTCAAAATGAAGGTCATACGCGTGCTTGTTATTAATTATTCAATGACTTCAAAGGTCAATTTTCCATAAAACAAGAAACATAATTAGCCCATTGCTGCATGACAAGGATTTTAATTTTTGTATTAGCCAGTGTTCCATTGTCACTAAGCAGCTCAGCGTTCTGATGGCGCGAAGGACTCTCGGAGAATGCGCCGCTAGTATTTGTTTAATAACCGACGCTGCAAACTTAGAAATAAAAGGACGGATTGGATAAATCCAAAGTAATATAATGAAAATTGAAGCGATGAGTCACTTAATTGCACAAACTCAAAGGGAGTCACCAGCTTATGCGCGAAGTTCGGCGGGAGAAAGGCTCTCAAGGCGAGAGACGGGGTGTTATTTTAACGAAGCGATTGCGAAGCAAAACAAGCGGAGGGTATTTTAAGAGAATTTCCGCTTTAAAAGGATCGCGCCCCGAAGCCGCAGGTCCCGGGGGTAATGAAAACGAAATAAGCGAGCAAATAGCCTTTTCAGCCCGTCATTTTTCAACCCTTCAGCCTCGCTCGGCCAAGATTTTTATCTCCTAAACGTGCTTTGACGAACTGTGAAAATTGGCTCTTCATGCTGCGCTCCATGTCGCAGAGTATTCGTACCAGTGTTGCCACTTTTTACCCAGATTTAACTTTTTGAACTTGGTGCAACGCTTGCTCAACGAATTTGATACGAGTTTGATACGAATTTGACACGATCTTGACACGAATTTGATACGAATTTGATCGGAATATGATGGTGCTCGTCGAGCTCGCTAACAAACTTTTTTCTTCAAGGTCCCTGGGACCGAATCAACGAACTTGCCTCTTCATGGTCCTTCAGGTCGGATTAATAAAAACTTTTCTCCGTGCTTTTCGCATCGAGGATGCAAAATGGACGTATTTCTATCAAACGGAACAAAGCGCCAATTTGAGTTCCTTTTGAGAAATTTAGAATCCCGGATAGCGCGTTCTGTCAAACGGACCTAAGCGCCATGGAAAAGCATTGCGAGTATAGGACGGAATAAGCCGGACGCCCGATTCCGCCGCCAATCCAAGCCCCCCTCTACCTTACTCACCCTATGGCGCTTAGGTCCGTTTGATAGAAATACGTCCAAATAATATACCCATTTTGCTGTAACCAAGTAATGTACCTGTTGTAACTGTTACTGAATATAATTTATGAATTTACAGTGCTGAAAATGTCAAATTTCAGAAAATTCAGAACTTGCTTGCTGATAACAGTCATCTTGTTTGTTTATTTACGGCCGTAAGAACATCGTGTCAGCCTATTTTCTCGCGACCAATGAAAAACCGGCACAGAAATGGCCATACTCTGTCTATAAAGCTACAATACTCTAGCTTTGTCTATTATTTTCAACAATCAGCCTGCAGGGGGCACTCCAAATATCAAACCCAAGCGACAACAGAGTCCGGGTGTGTTGCGGGTTGCGTACGCGAGGAGAATGGAAAGATAATATTGACTCAGCTCGGAGCGTATGTGAGTTATGAGCCCGGTGAAATAACTTAAGGAGCGGGAAAAAATAAGCTGGCGCTGGGAGGGGTTGCGGATTGAGGTCGCCATGAGTCGGCTACACCCCTCGGACGAGTCTCTTCGGGCAGGGCTCCATTAAAACGCCGTGATCCCCCATTAGAGCGCGCGGCGGCTAAGTGCTCGCCCGGATTCTCGCTTCATCCCTGCACGTGCGCATCGCCCGGCCCGCGCGCCATGGTCCAACCCCTCGGATCGCGGGGCTATCATGGCCGTTGCTTGGTCCGATTGTCCGTGTCCGTTCGCTGCTTTCGTAACATTCTCTCACGGTAAGGGGCCGTTCAGGTACTCTGCCGCGCAACGCAAAAACGCCGTAAACGCCAATTTAAATTTTTTGGAAACAATGTATCATAGCAAAAAAACCTGTGTCACTGGAAAAAAAAACAAATTGGATCTAGAGTCCAGACTCTTGAAAACATTGACAAGAAAAAGGACTCTTGATTCAATCAGATTTAAGCTTAAATCAAAAGGAAATCCGCTCAAATTAAGAGGCTTGGTTCTTGATTTAAGCTTAAATCTGATTGAATCAAGAGTATTTTTTCTTGTCGATGTTTTTAAGAGTCTGGACTCTAGATCCAATGCGTTTTTTTCCCCAGTGTATACCTTGGAGCAATGTTATTACAGGATTGTTTCGCAAGTACAATCAAGAACTTCAGAACTTCAGAACAGTTTTTATTTTATAAGGTGTTAAGTTCCAAAAAACGAGGGAGAGTCTTGATGGATTTACAGCGTTCTTGCTTAGCACGGCAGTATTACGTAACGCATTTTTTCCGATTTTTTACCCCCCTCCCCCCCGCAACGCTCTGTAACGCTGGCTCAAACGCCCCCCCCCCCCTCCCCGTAATATTTGAAAGGCCCCTAAAGGCGATTCGAGACCGGAATTAACTATACATTAAAATATCTAATACATTTTGGAATAAATAATAGTACGTGTCTCACTAAATTTTTGGCAAAAAATTGGTCATTACTCTTAAAAGCACATTTTGTAGAGAATTTTTTGGACGAGACAACGTAACTCCAGTCCAGGTTGCAGAATTGGCGCGAAAATTTGGATTTTTCATAAGAATGAGCCTGGGCAATTTTTGTCAAAAATGTCTCTGATTTTTGCATAAGAAAAGTTCGACTCAAAATTAGAGGAATGATCTTTCTACCAGGGGGACTTCGTTGCAATCACGCAGTTGATGAGGAAATATTGCTTATGGTGTTTTTCATTCTTGCCCTTTCTGAAGTGAATCATTCTTTATGATGTGAAGGATTGATTTTGAAAATTTTTGTTTCGCTTCAACGGATTCAGGGAGAAATTTCGGCGATAAAGTATCGGGGCGAGGTGATTCCATTCGTACCCTGCCTCGGATTCCTTTACATTTTTCATATTTCCTCATTTTCCTTTTGCTCGCTTCCTTTACTGCGCCATATCGAATTTAACTAATTTTTCCTCCCTCGTAAAAATCGAGACGCAAAGATTGATCGACAATAGGAGGAAACAAACCTCGGAGGGTAAAGAATGCCTCGGCAAGGTACTTTTCGACCAAAGTTTCCAGACAAATAGACTTGAATACATTAGAAAAAATCTGATAGAATCCCGGGCGTTGGAGGGACGGAGGCGATGAAATACGGAGCGAAAATAACCCCGATGGCTACGGTTTTATGTATTTGGGAAACTAATATCTTTCTGGAACCCGACTGGAACAACCCTCGTTATATACAACCTCTAAAAGTTTCCACTCCCCCCGCCCGGGCGGGTTGCAGACGGGGACCCGGGGCGGAAGAGTGATTGAATTGTTACACTCAGGAAACAGGATGTAAAGATCGTACAATAAAAAAGTAAGAAAAAACGGGAGGAAGGGGGAGGGCGGGGGAGCCGAGGAAAATCGTATGCAATGTTATTGGCGGGAAATAAGGTCCTTTGTCGTCATGACAACCGCCTCTCCGCGCGAAAATGCTCCGCTGTGCATGTGAATAAATTGCTCGGTGATTTATTCGTCACGCTCCGCTTTTCCTCATATTTTCCACGGGGAGTCCACGCCATGTTCCGACGAGCTATCATACGAATATCTGTCTCGTTTCGTATTTTTCCATCAGGTTGTTTTCTTTCAAATCCAACCCTTCCTTTTCTTCTTCTTCCTCTTCGTTTTATCTTCCTCTTCTCCTTATTCTTCTTATTCTTCTTCTTCTCCTTCTTCTTCTCCTTCTTCTTCTTCTTCGTCGTCTTCTTCTTCTCCTTCTTCTTCTTCCTCTTCTTCTTCCTCTTCTCCTCCTTCTTCTTCTTCTTCTTATCTCCTTCTTCTTCTTCTACTCTCTTCTTCTTCTTCTTCTTATTCTCCTTCTTCTTCTTATTCTCCTTCTTCTTCTTCTTCTTCTTATTTGTCTTCCTCTACGTCTTCTTCCTCTTCACTTTCGTCTTCGTCCTCTCCCTCTCCTCTCCTCCTTCCACTCCTTTTTCTATGTCTCGTTTGTCTCTTCTTCTTCTCCTTCCATTCCTCTTCTTCCTCTTCTTTTCCTCTTAAATTTGACCTTCTTACTGTTCTTCTCCTTTCTCCTCGTGTAATCATGCTTCTTTCTTTTCTATCTAGTCCTCTTCACTTCTTCTCTTTCCTATTTTTCTCTGAACCTTTTCCCTTCCTTGTATTTCTCTCATTCTTTTTCTTTTTTATTTTGCTCTAGTTTTTCTTCTTTTCTCTCTTCTATTCTCTTCCTTATTTCCCTCCATCTTTCTCTTCTTCTGTTTTTCTTCCTGCTCCCGTTTCCCTCTATCCTTCTTTTTCTTTTCTATTTCCTTCTACCTTTTCTTCTTCACTCCTTCTTCCCCTTCTTTGCATTTCTGCCTCATCTGCTACGTGTTAGGGGGCTGTGATCTGTTTCTTCGCACGCGGATGGGCTCGAGTAGCTAAATTTTAATGCGGGACATCCGAATATTGACGAATGTAAAAAACATAAAAAGCCTCTCAGAATTTAATGGAAACATGCTCATTCCGCAAATCGTTTCCTACACAAAACCTGAATGAGAGATAAAAATCTATACTGCTTAAGTTGTCATTTCGGTGCGCGCGAGAAAACCAGCGCGCCTTCAATTCCTTGGCTCTGCAACTTGGACATCTGTTAGACACGAATAGTTGCATTCAGGCGCTTAGCACATCGTTTCTTTCAGTTCAAGTCATGATGTTGCATTATTTTTTGGAATGCACAGTAGTTAGGCCGATTCTTTTCCGATGGGTTTTTATGTTGCAAAGATAAGCATAGCTCTCACAACTGATGTCTTTCCGAAAGTAACTTTCCACAACTCGCATCTCATATTCCCCAAAGGTTTTTTGTTTCGTATTCAATGGGCAACTTCATCGCGATGACCTGTCTTTTACGGTCACCTTTAACAGGGAAAGCACTCTCTTATTTCGACACCGCGGGAGCTTTCTTCAAACTCAAGTCCTGTGATTGGCCATTCGTTCAGGAAAGGAAGTCATAACACGGGTCTTTTCAGCGCTCATTATAACATTGTTATTGCTGTCGTTTACTCTTATTGACTTTCGGTCATCCGCAGACATCTTTTTAAAGAGCCCTCCACTGTTGTCAATTGTGCAGTTCAGGAGATATTTTGTATCGCTACTGGATACCTATTGGTGTGCTTTTCACTTCATCATGATATTGTATGAAAAGCCGATCAGATAATTTATTACCTTTGATAGTCACTGACGGATGAAATTTTCAAGCCTATGTGATAGCTTCCTTCTTAAAATTTTTTCCTGATTTCTGATAACTTTATAGTAAAAAGAATATAATAAAATTACTTTAGTTACTGAAAAGATACTATCAACCCGTGATCAATAATTTTTTACGGCTTATCTCTTCCTTTTCACGTGGATTAATCGGACTACATTTTTCAATTGGGAACTATAAATTCTAGCCTGGTTTAAAAACAACGTATGTGCCATTAGTTTTCCTTTGCACATACGTGTTTTTCCAGAAGAGCCAGAATTTATAGTTCCAAATTGCAAAATGCAGTCCAATCAACAATCTTCTATTTTGCATGCATTGTGTATATTAAATTTAAATATAATTCTGATTAACCTCTTTTTACTTCAGTAATCTGATCTAGATTTATTTCAAATCAGTATACGTTAAATTTGGTATGTTTTGCTTTTCTACTTTGCAATAATTAGGGCGTACATATACTTCGCTTATATTGCTCTTTTCAGTCTTAAAAAATGTGTATGAATTGAATGATTCTATATGTAACTTTGCTCGAGAACTCTGAATCATTAACTTTCTTAATTTAAAATGTTGGGTTAGGTCAGGCTTCGTTAGCTCTCGTCGCAACGTTCAAAGTAATAGATCGCAACTTTTGCAGTTAATGCTGTCTTCCGTCGGTTCGGCGACAGCGGGGACTCCGAATTCGTGCGATAACGCCATGACGTCTCGGAAAAGGGGCCGTATGCTAACGCAATTGGAATCGGAGCCTCGTAAAAATGTTGGACAAGGGATAACGGGCGAACGATAATCAGCCCCGCGCGGCGTTGCCAGGCTGTCGGGCGGAAAATTCCCCATCCTGCCGTACTAAGGAGGAAGAACATTCGAGAATTGCCAAATTTCCTCGGATAAACTGTTCATCTTGGCGGAAAATTATGAATGTTTTTCCTTGTTTTCAGACACTTCAGATCAAATTACTGACAAAATATACTGAGGAATGGAGATGTTGCATGCGTGAGGAATTTGCAATTTGACTGTTGATTCTTATGTAAAAGTTCGCGAGAAACACGATGGTGCCACTGGTTTTCTCTGAAATCATCTCCCAAGCTCAAAAAAAGCTCTCAAAGTGAGGCCAAAATGGAGGGGATATCCCACCCTACCCTGAGAGTTCACCTCTACATCAAGACAAACTCACCACGCAAAGATAGGGAGCAAATACATTAGCAGGGTTGCCGTGTTTTCAGTTGTGGAGTCCCCAAATAAAGTGGCAGCCCTGTCAATGTATTTGCTCCCAATCTTTGCATGGAGAGTTTGTCTTGATGTAGAGGTGGACTCTCAGGATAGCGTGGGATATCCCCTCCATTTCGGACTCACTTTGAGAGCTTTTTTTGAGCTTGGGAGACGATTTCAGAGGAAACCAGTGGCACCATCGTGTTTCTCGCGAACTTTTACATAAGAATCAACAGTCAAATTGCAAACTTCTCACACATCGATGGTGAAACTACCAAACCACGTATCTCGGTTTGCGACGTCGCAGACTTCCTGTCATACTTTATTTTTTAAATGAAAAACTACTTAATGTCCAATCTTGAGAATTTCTGTGATTTTTCCTCTTCGTGCGAAGAAAATTCTGTGAAAATTTCAAGGAATGATATTGATTTGGTCTACTTCAAAAAAATAAAATGTGAGCGTAGATTTTTAAACACCGCAAACGAGATACGTGGTTTGGTAATTTCACCGTCGACATGCTACATCTCCATTGGCAGAAAAATATTCAAAGAAATTCCTGAAAATTAGTGATTTGCCAGGGGAAATTTGGCAACCCCTGAAGGTTCATACGGCGTTTGCCCTTAGCACGGATGTATCCCCGTCACCCGAAGCCGGGACAAGTTGGCAAGCCTGGACGGAAAAGGACCGGGGACTTGTCCGATTTTATTGGTGTATTCGACGAGATCCAACTCCGATTGGCCGTTAATGCTTTAATTCTGGGCCGCGCTCATCTTAATCGTGTCCCCCGGGGGATACAACCGAATCCGATGGGGTCTTGTCCCCCCGCGGACAGTGCGCTTTCTTTATTTCGGGTCTTTTTTCTCTTTTTTTCGTAGATCATTAGGTGAGAAGGGAAGGGGGGAAGAAAGTGGTCTCGTGGGAACCTACGTGCTTTCCTCCTGCATCGATTTACACTAATCCAATTAAGATATTTTTTGTCAACGCCACTGTCGATGTACCTATATTTTCCAATTGGGGGAAAGAACATTAAGAGTACATATGGATTGCATTTTGCAAAAAGGAACCACTAGCATTGCAATGTTGCTAAGATTGTGCAACTTATTCTTTTGTCTTGGAGGAAAAACCCGATTATCCATAAATAGTTTCCATTTTACTCGCTAAAAACTGTAAATTTAAGACAAAAATTACCATCTTTTCATAGTTTTTCACGATTTCCGCAATTTTATTGCAAAAGATGAAGTTGCACAATCTTAGCATCATTGCAATGCTAGTGGTTCCTTTTTGCAAAATGCAATCCATATACCCTGTTGATAGTATAGGTAGCGAAGGGAATTATTGCGTTATTGCGAGCGAACTGTGATGATGAGAGATACGGATGGTTCTATTTGTTAAAATCCGCTCGAATTTACGAGTTTATTTCCAAGAAGATCAATTTTCCTTTTTTCGGCGTGCAAAATTTTTCTTTTTTGCATGGTCTCTTTTGATTTACGGATCGTGAAAAGGAGCCTTATCTTCCGGGATAAAAATTAACCTCAACTTTTTGCAAACACTGTAGACTCGTTTTTCTGCGACCTAAACATTTTTGTCTTTTGAACTTCAAGACTAATATTTCCCTTCAATTTTTGAGATTTGCGGGTCAAACTTGACTTCTACCTATATCAAAGTTCCCTTTTAGGGGTGTGCCGTATACAATAAGGATCCCAAAGTTCTACAATGTATTTCTTTGATACACTGAAAAAAAATCGGTCTTATGAACCGAACGTTTGGTGTCCCATATCATCCCAACTATTCGGTTCGTCAAACTAAGCTTTCGGTACGTGTAACCGAACATTCAATTCATATGACCGAACTTTGTTCTTCAGTTCACTTTACCGTTGAAGTTCGGTTATGCGAACCGATAGTTCGGTTTGAGGGACCGAAAATTTGGTTTGACAAACCGAATTGGTTAGAACGAAACGGAACACCGAACTTTGGTTCATACGACGGAACTTTTTTTTTCAGTGTAGCACTAGAACAAGGCAATATTACACTTTAGTAGTAACTTAAAAATCAGATTTTCATCCCTTGCGCATTTGCAAAACGTTGAGGAAAACTTCTCCCCGGAAAATACGGTCGCTTTTCACAGATCCGGTCACAACTCACTAGCTTCGTTCCTTTTAGCATTAATAAGTCCAAATAATAGCGCCACCGCATGCGACCATTACTTCCCACCGAGCCGGAGTCCGGAGACGGTCCCGACCGAAAGTTTGCGGAGGGCGGGGCCCTGAGGGTGGGTGGGGTGGAGCCGTGGAGGGGATGAAACGAGAGGGGTGAGCGGCGGAGCTTTAACGAGGCATATCCTCGACAACAGACGCCAATTATCACCGCGCCGTCCCCTCCCCCCGCCATGCTCCATTACCCCGATAATCTGGTCCTTGAACATTTTACAGTTTACATCTTACGCCGAAATAACTCCCGATCCGACCCCCCCCCCTCCCCGCGCAATCGATCCCTTCCACCCCCGCCCCTCCTCACCCTACCCCTCGATCATCCCCCTCCGCCAATCGGGCCGTATACTGCCCTACTAAGGAAGAACGCCGTATAAACCTTCAGGCGTTGCTAAATATCCTTTAATAAATCACGGATTTTCGAGAAAATTTGTAAACGTTTTTCCTCCAATTTTTCAGATAATTTTGTTCGCAATTTCGCCTAAATTTCCTGAAAATGCCAAGGGAAAATATCCATAGCTTTCTTCAAAAATAAATATTTTATTGAAGTAAATTTGGCAACTCTCGAGTGTTCATACGGCGATTTTCCTTAGCACAGCAGTATAGGGGGTTGTTCTGTCTGCGAGCATGACGATCGCTAAATTCTGGAAACACTTAAGTCACTCAAAGAGCTCAAAAGTATCCGTTCAGATTTTATTTTTTTGAAGATTAACTATATAACGGACATTAGGACCGTTCATGGCGTACGTAACAATATATAAATTCGCCTCTGCTCCAATTCCCCCCTCCTTCCTCGTTTTTGACGTAATACTCTATCATTTCACCCTTTTAAAAAAATGGTTTAAACCCCCCCCCCCCCCTAGAGCGTCACGTATTTTACGAACGGCGCCTTACGCTTCGGAATCTATTTTTAATTCCAAAAAACATCTGCTTACAAGTCAATTTTTTCCAGTTTACTAAGTGTTGGTAAAAATATAGCTTTTTAGTTGTATAAATCGAGGGTTGTCGATTTCTTTCCTGTTCCCTCGTTGAATTTTTCGAGGGATAAGATGGTGCCTTTTAATTTCTTTTTATAAAACTCCTAAGCTCAAAGGAATGTATCTAAGTTGAGCCCGTTATGGAGGAGCATCCCTATCGAAGGAGAAAATTCGACCCCTCACGTCTGAAAGTATACAAGTTCTTGATAAATTAAAAGGAATTGGGCAAAAAGTCTTACTTGAGTTTCGGTTAGACTAAGTGACTGGGCTAACTGCTTCCTCTCTGCGCCGACAACGTAGTGATTCTTTTCGAACGCGTGTTCTAATTTTAAGAGTTGACTTGGACTGAAGGCCGTTCGTATCCTCTTTGGTTTTCGGAAAGGTTGTAATAAAAATCCTGGAATGTCTGGACCTGGAACGAAACAAAAACCACGATAAATTAAGAATTACTTCACTCACAAACAAGAAAAATTAAGTGTACTTTTATACAAATTAGCAAATGATCAGCTTTGAAAAACTACGGGCCCTCCAGCCATCAAGCGGTACAACCCCAATAGGCGCTACGCAGCTATACGTCATTCAGTGGCATTTCTACGGTGGTAAACTCAGGTTATTTTTCGAGTATTTGGTAGGCTTCCTCGGCATTATTTCCTGAGATAGTGGAGATATCATTAAATATGTTTGAAAGATCCTTAGATATTAAAAAATTATTCGGAATGTATTCAAGTTTGCAGCAATGAAACCAACTTCATATTCTTTAAAACAAAATTGTTCGCTGATTTCTGATAAAAGATATCCACAAAATTTACCTTTTTCATTTTTTGACAAAAAACGTGTAAATTGCGAGGCTTGGAGGACAAGGTGCAGTTTTTTTTTTTTTTTTTTTTTTTTTTTTTTTTCCCCCAAGAAATATGCGCGTTTAAACGCAATTATATGGAGCCATGGCAGAAAGGATGCTTAAACTCACTTTTTGAAGCTTTAAAGTTGGATTTTGGTAGTGAATTTTTCTCAGAATATACGTTCAAACTAGTTTTAATTGAGTTCACGAATATCTCAATTTTTCAAAAACACCACTTACGCGCCTTGTCCTCCAAGCCCCTCGATTATCCTTTGAAGTTAATCAAATTTGTTGATAACAGTATAAAATATAGACAGGGAGGGAGAAAACTCTACGGTGACCCGGTGACAGTTTGGCAATGAGGCCGTCCAGTTGGATCCTGGCGGGAATAAATTCTCACTCAAATCCGATTCTAATAGAGAAACAAGCTCAATTGAAAAGGAGCGTGTTTTATTACGCTTCAAGATTGATATCTCTCGCGTCTGCCCGGGCCGTTTATATACTAATAAGTAAACTTACTCCGCCAATCGCTGATTTTATCCAGGCGTTAACATCACGTTGCCAATTGGGGTTCGCCCTTTACTCTCATCGAAAAATAACACATAGAGCTATACGGTTGATTTTTTTTTTTTTTTTTTTTTTTCAAGTATCCCACGAGGGATAATCCTGCGCTTTACCATCCCTAGAGCCCAATCCCCCTCCGTCCCTAATCAAGCCAGCCCCAGATAACCGTTGTTCGAGACCATCAAACTCGGGTCACCTGACTGGAAATCGAACCCGGAACCCCCCGATCACAGGGCAAGCGCTACAACCACTCTACCACAAGAGGCCGACAAATGCCATTTCTCCCTTCGTTCTCTGTACTAATGAAGTTGTATCACTTGTTTTGACCCATCTAACTTTTCGCTTCGTCGACTCTTCTGCTCTGCGTTTAAGTCTCCGAGTCAACGAAAAAGAGACCAATGTCCCCTTCATTTTTATAGGTATGCAAGTTTACCTACTTGAAAGGTATGAATTAAGCATCCCCTTCGAAATTTCGGGAGAACGAATCGCAAATCAACTTCAGAACAATATATCGACTGTGAAACTCCCAAACTACGTATCTCGCTTGCGGTGTTTAAAAATCTTCACCCCCGTTCATTTTTTTAAAAAAAGAACAAATCAATATCATTTCCTGAAGGTGTAACAGAGCAACCTTCGCACGCAGAGAAGAAAAATCACGAAAGCTCAAGTAGATACGTGGTCTGGTAGTTTAACCATCAGTACGAATTTTTTTAGAACTGATGATGGTGAAACTTCAAAATACAAATGAGAGACTTGGAGAACAAGGCACATAAGTGCAGTTTTTGCTATTTTAAAAAATACATGTTTGAAGTTCCAAAATTACACGGAGCTTCATGACAGAAAGAAAATTCAAACTGACTTTTTGATGCTTGAAAGTTGGAATTTTGGAGCGAATTTCTCACTGAATATGCATTAAGACTGTAGTTTTGAAATAATTAGTATTACATCAATTTTCAAAACTTCAGTTTTATGCGACTTGTCCTCCAAGCCCCTCAAATGACGTCATTTTTATACTTCAACTTTTGATCTGTGTTAAAAACACTTGTTACTATCTTTTTTAGGAGCTGATGTTTGAATTCCCCGAAGTAGGTATCGTATACTTTGTAAGATTTTTTAGAGTTTTAGAGAACTTTATGACAGAAAGAAAATTCAAACTGACTTTTTGATGCTTAAAAGTTGGAATTTTGGAGCGAATTTTTCACTGAATATGCATTCAGACTGTACCTAGTATTATTTGAAATAATTCGTACATCAATTTTCAAAACTTCAATTTTATGCGACTTGTCCTCCAAGCCCCTCAAATGACGTCATTTTTATATTTCGACTTCCATTCGATCTGTGGAAAAACTCTTGTTAATATCTTTTTTAGGAGCTGATGTTTGGATTCCCCGATGTGGGAATCGTATTCTTTGTAAGATTTTTTTGAGGGATAATGAGGTTTTTTTTTTCTTTTCTTTTTTAGTTTAAATCTTGTCTAGTTGTAGCCCATTGCAAAATTTAATCCAATGGACCACTAGACAAGGTACGAATTTAAGCAATCTGATACATGTTTCTCAACCAGAATTTCACGTAAAACACGATTCACACCACGGAAATTACCGAAATCAACTTCTAACGAAGATATTAACGTTTTTATTTCGCACTGATTACGAGGAATTTGAACTGCCCGCTCACAAGAAACTCAAAGCTCTACGCGAGTCAAATCGCGCACTATACAACGGTTTCAGCAAGCTTCTCAATCGAGCAATGTTCCTTTCCCACCATGTGCTGTTCAAACTATTAGCAATTTGCTATAGCTGAGCCAAAGTGTCAAGATTGAAGTTGAAGATTTTTACATCGCAGAGACTGTCATGATAAACATTTAGTGCGTGATGTGAATCACGTAAAGCATTGAGTTTTCATGAGCGGGTGGTTTGAATTCACGCATCAAGAATCATTAAATATCTTCGTCAGGAGTTGATTTTGGTAATTTTCGTTGTGCGTATCGTGTTCTACGTGAAATTTTGGTTGAGAAACATGTATCAGAATGCTGAAATTCGTACCTTGTCTAGTGGTCCATTACGGCTGCCGGCAACAGTGGTGAAATGGTGGAGCGGTGACCAGTACTGACCAGCCTCCTGCCACGGAGCAATTATTGGTTGAGACACGAATGGTCTCACACTCTCTGCGTTTCGCGCGAGCTCTATTAATGCACGGACATTTGTAAGTACGCCAAATGTCCCCCGTTTGTCACCGCCACGTTCGTCCGCCAAGTAAACACGCCCCGGGGTGCGTTTCAGTGCGCCCAGCCTTGCCAGAACCACCCCCAAAACCCCCCTCGCGCGCCCACGAAATCGCCGTTTTCTACTCCAAGTTTGACAACCGCTTTCGTGGCACACTGCACGCGAGATCGGACATTGTTACCGATCCAATACAAGTTTCATTGGGCAAAGAAATTGTTTTTTTTTAAAAAAATATATATATTAAATGGGGTGTTTTCATGTATATGTATATTTATTATTATTTTAATTTTGTGCGTCTTATATTATTTTTATTTTTATTTTATTTATTTTAGTTATATATTATTTTATTTCCTTAAATTACATTTTATTTTATTTTATTTCATTTTATTTCATTTCATTTTACTTCATTTTATATCATTTCATTTCATTTCGTTTTATTTTTTATTATTATCATTATTTTTTTATTTTTTTTATCATTCTTTTCTGTGTTCTTAACTTTTTATGTTTTTCTAATTCTTGTTGTGTGTATTTAAGAAAAGTTGTGTGCATTATTATATATAAGTATTATTATTCAAATATTATTTTATGTTTTATTACTTCAGAAATCCAATTCTTATAACGACGTCCATGACGTCGACGACTTGTTTGTTGGGAGTTTCATGGTTGATACCGTGAACATCTGCAAGTTATTTTTTAAATTTATTATTTATTCACAATTGAGTATTGCCCCTCTCTTTGGATATTGGAAATTGTGTACCTATCCTTGTTGGGCCTAAAGTCTCTTTACAGAGAGAATTGAGACAACGCGGCTTATGGATGTCACAAACGGGAATGAAGATAACACAAATCGGACGTTTTTGGTAATCATTGATCAACCCATTCCCGAATTCCTGTCTCCGTCCCCTCTCTCATTCCATTTGTTTCTTGCCGTACCCCCAATTTCCCGGACCATTCCAGTTCATAATCTTTGGAATTGGTGAAAATGTAATCTTTATTCCCGTTTGTGACACTGTGAGGGCCTAAAATACGGAAACCAATCAGAAATGGATTCGCATTGTATTTTACTCCCATTATAAAGGGACTCTGGTTGGGCCCAAGAGTTCGTATGTGGATGAGGGAAAGAGAGGTTACATTGGCTACACTGCGAGATCATAACGGAGCGATTGTGGTTGGGTCGTTACACGATTTGCAAGTTGGACGTCCGTTTTTATCAATTGCCCGTTTCACTCCCTTCCCGGTCGCCGTTTCCAGTCGAATGATGCCATGCTATGGAAAAAACCCGAATCTGCACGGAATATACATTGCACTTACGTCGTTCTTACTAATGCCAGCCTCGGCTGGATACCGATTAATGTCCACGCGCCTGCGCGCCGCGCCACGAAACCGTGAACGAGGAAATAAACTCCGCTGCGCTGAGTGGATATCCTTCAAATCTATCACAATATTCAATATTCCATTTAACGAATTTAGAATCCTAATCGCACGGACTTATTTTAAAAAAACACTTACGTCGGTTTTGGTTTTGGGTATGGTGCTCTACTAAAGATCTCCTAAAACCTAAACTGCCGTGCTAAGGAAGAACGCCGTATGAGCCTTCAGGCGTTGCCAATTTTCCTGTGACAAATCACTAATTTTCAGGGAAAGTTGTGAATAATTGTCTTCAAAGTTTCCAAATAATTTTGTTCAGAATATAGCGTAAATATTTTGAAAATTTCAGGGGAAAATATTCGAAACTTTTCTCGAAAATACCTAAACATTTCTTCAGAGGAAATTCAGGTGGAAGAAACCAAGGGTGTCACTACCGCGGTAGATGACGTCATAAACCGAATTTTTCAAAGCGCGATAGCTCGGTTAAAATTGACCGTAAAAAGTTGCTGTTTAACCAAATCTTATTATTTTTAGCCTATCTACAAGGACCAAGTATCAAAACACGATTCTGTGACCAGCGAAAAACGCCAATAATTAATTCTTTTCCATAGCTTTTAAGGGGGAGTGTCGATGATCGAGCGTGCACGCCTCGCCACTACTGGAGAATTTGCAAGGGTCTGAAATTTGATGAATTTCCTGTTTAAGTGGAATCCTCTGAGTGAACTGAACACGAAGATACCCTTGATTCATAAATTGAGCGATTATTAGAGGAGATATGACAAAATAACCGATTCTGCTAAAATTCATGTCTTGTGTTTAAATGGGAAATGCCGCCAGATGACGTCACAAGGCGGCGCATTTTCTCACTTTTAAATCAATTTTTCTCCAATTTCCCATGTCAGAAAAAAATTATGAAAAATATTGCGAACTCAGCTCATTAGGCACTTTCAGATGAAGCAATAAAAAAATTGCGTGCAAATTCTCCATTGTAAGCACTGAGTACTATGAATACGAACCTGAATGAACTGGCCATTGCCTGTGCCTGTGCCTTTAGCAAGGTCATCAAAAGGAAAATCCGTGTGGGGCGCGATGCTGCCGTGCTAAGGAAAAACGCCGTATGAACCTTCAGGCGTTGCCAGATTTCCTCGGATAAAACGCGAATTTCCGGGTCAATTTATGAATATTTTCCTCCCAATTTTTCTGATAATTTCGTTCGCAATTTTACCTAAAGATTTTGAAAATTTCAAGGAAAAATATTCATAACTTTACTAAAAAATAAACATTTTATCGAGGGAAATTTGGCAACTCTCGAATGTTCATACGGCGTTCTTCCTTAGCACGGCAGGATGGCGGTGAGTAAATCGTAGTGTAACTCACCGTGCAAGTACAACTCCACCTGGGAGCCGAGGGCGGCGCAGAACGAAGCTCACCGTTTCGCGTAATTGAGGATAATTAGCGCAATTAGGGGGAAAATGGCGACAAACACTCGCACATACACGTTGCGCCACCGTCGCGATGCTGCCAAACTGGGCCCGAAAACCACCGCAATAAAGATTTCCCGACAGCAGCGTGGCAATAGGTCAATTGCGCTGGTCACAGAGTAGTGTTTTGATGCTAAATTCTTGCAAATTAGCTGCAAATGATAAGATCCGTCCAAACAGCAGCTTTCTACGTTCAATATTAACCTAGATGTCGCGTTTTGAAAAATTCGGTTTCTGACATCGTCTGTATGTGATCCGATTAAGCGTGACACTTAACGATGATACCACTGTTCGACCACGTGGGAGCCCATGTTGCTTACATTAAAAATTGAAGGCGAAATTGAATAGGTTAATATTGAACGTAGAAAGCTGCTGTTTGGACGGATCTTATTATTTCCTTCTAATCTGCGAGAAATAAGCATCAAAACACGATTCTGTGTCCAGCGCAACTGACCTATTGCCACGCTGCGGGAAATCTTCATTGTGGTGGTTTTTGCGGCAAAGTGCTGCACGAACATATCAATCGCCAAAAGGTTCAGTTACACAATCAAATTGAGCCATCAAACTGAAGCTCTGATTGGTGGAAAAAGACCTGAGGTGAGGATGCGACCAATGAGAGGCCTAATTGGTTGGCTCAATTTGAGCGTGTAACTGGACTGAAAGAGCGGAGCCACCGACTCGCCTCTGATTTTAGACGAGTTTGGAAATTTTTAGTCCAATGATTAAGTCAATCCAACCCAAATATTTGATGAATGTAACCCTAAGAAAAACTTTTTATAAATATTAGCCCCCCGCTTAGGTTACTTCGCGTTCTACTTCCTATATCAACACAAAATGTCGGTTACCTACTTTTTTTCACCCGTGTGTCCGCTGAAAGCGTGGCACTGTATTTTGATTCGATAACTTCAAGTCATCCCATGCAGCAAAAATTGCTTGACTGAAAATTGTGCCGTTTTTCAGGTCCCTTTCTGCGCGAACGCACATTTTAACAGACGGCCGATCTCCGAAAATTAACAAAGCATGAAGCACCCAAACTTACCACTGACTCTAACAATGGCGATTGTGCAAGTTGGCAACACATTTTTTCCTCCATTTAAATCCATTAAAAATATCGATTTCAGAGGAGACAAGCTACCTCACCGAGAATCGATTATTTTACACACATTTAAATGGAGGAAAAACAGTGCTGCCAGCTCTCAGGAATCGCTCCTATCTTAGCTTCAGGAAAGCACGTAAGAGTAATGACATTGATAGCCTGCTACGTGTTTCCGGGACTAGCGAAATAGCGTGGGGTAGGTAACCGACTTCCAGATCTTCCTCGGCAATAATTCTGCCTTGACCGCTTTGTCTTCAGCGGGGCTCCGAGTTTACGACCAAAACAGTTACCGATTATAATTGAGTGAGGTATTTAGATACCCAGTGCTAACTTCCACAGAAAAGAAACTTCAAGATTTATAGAAGCGGTTTGCGCTGATGATTATGCGAGTAGCTGAAATCACGAGGGAGGAATACTTTATGTCCAATTTCATCGCTTCTTTGACCAAAGAGCGTGCCTAAATTTCCACGTGAACCTTATTCTCCGTACAACTCCATGCTCCCGGAGCCTGGAGCTCATGTTGAACTAGAGATACGCCTTGCGGACTGATTATTGAAATTTATGGACAAAGCTATAGACAAAGAAGACATAAGGAGTATGGAGCGATCCCATTGGTTGAAACGGGTGGATCCTGTAGACTAAGGGGGAAAATGATGGACTATCTGTCGGGTCTCTTGTCGGTCGTCGTTAGTTAGTCTATTACTTACCTCCTTTGTCCATTGCAACCACCTGTTTCTACCAATAGGACTCCACCATATCCTTTTTGTCTTCATAGCCTATAGCTTTGTCTATCAATTTCATCAATTTCAATAATCGGCCCGCTGACACGATAAGATATAATAGGAACATACTCAAATTTTGGTCAATTTTCATTTGAACTTTCTGCGAAATGATATACACATCGGCCAATAAAGTCACATCCGTTTAAAAAAAAATAACGATAGGTACTTTGTCTCTCTCCATTTTTCACCCGAGCAACATAAATAATACGAATCTACCCTCATTAACCCTTCTGCACACCTCTTACTTACCCGCGCTAATCTGCCGTGCTAATGAAAAACGCCATATGAACCTTCAGGCGTTGCCAAGTTTCCTCCGATAAAATCCGCATTTACCGGGAGACTTGTGAATATTATGTTCCAAAATTTTCAGATATTTTTGTAAGCAATTAAATCTAAAATATCTGAAAATATCAGGTAAAAATATGCATGGATGTTGTCAAAAATACATGTTTTATCAAGGGAAATTTGGCAACTCTCGAATGTTCATACGGCGTTCTTCCTTAGCACGGCAGTAATAGCATGTGTATTCATTCTCAGCCGGATTAAACCTCATAACCCATAAAACATTGCGCTCAATTACAGGGAGTTTTATTACCGATCGATCCTGCCACCGATTCGACCCTCAGATGCAAAACCGCGTATCTCCATACAATTTTCACAACATTTACGCCTTTCTACCAAGTCTGAGGAGCCAACCGGCACTTCTGTTGAAGAACGCGTTTCCTAAGGGGTGTTTTCATTAGCATTTACGCGGTTTTTTAATTCATCCCCCACGCACCGGCTTCCCGTTCGCCGTTAGCAGTGGCGTGGCGTGCTTTGCGATATATCGATTTATCTACCATTTGAACCTATGAAAAAGAATCGATAGATAGGGTGTCCGCAGCGAACGCCTTGATAATCGATTCTTTACCATAGCCTCAAATGGGGAAATATCGATAATCGATCATTCACGCACGCCACGCCACTGGCCGTTAGCTACAGCCAATTAAAGGCTTTTAAGGCTCGACAATCTGCATGAAAATCTTTTTGATAGGTGCGAATTAAACGGGAACCCGCTGCGTGTTAAGCGAGAAAAAACCGCATAACTGCCGATTGAGAGTATTTTGCATTGGGTGGTTTTTGCCCAGTAGAGCACACGTTGGTCCCTCGGGCCGGATAGAATCGCGTGAATGCGATGGGTATCGTATGAGGTTAGGCTGTTTGGACTTGGATGGTAGTGATGTAATGAGCCAATTGATTAGCCACGCCGAGCTGGGTACACCGAGCGCGTAATTGTAGCTACAGTGTAAACTCGCACCCTCGGGGCCTTCCTTGCACGATAATTATAAATCTATACGCATTTACCTCCTTTAATTACAGCCTATGTGCGACGCCTATCTTCATCCTGCGTTGCGTTGGCTAGGAGGCTGCGCGGAAATGGAGACGGAGGTATGTTTAACTGTTCTGTATGTGATAGTGAAGAGAGCAGCAAGTGCAAAAATAAAGTTTTGTGAAAACTAGAAAATCGTTTGGATGATTAAAAATTGACCGATTTTATTATATTTATTACAATCACGGCAATGTTAGCGCCTGCAAGACTACGTGAAGACTTCACGCATTGCGCGTACTCCACGGTGCACACTGTTAGTGCCTGCAAGACTGCATGGATACTTCACTCATTGTGCGTACGCCACTGCGCTGCCGTGACAGCGAAGAGAGCAGTAAGTGCAAAAGTGAAGTTTTGAGAAAATGGGCTCAGTGACTTCGGAGCAGAAATTGCATTGAAAGAAGCCTCCGTTCTTTGTCAAATTGCCACTATAATCGTCCGGAAGACTCATAGTAATCGTTTGGAGGACTAAAAATTGACCGATTTTATTTTAATTACATAAAAAGGATTTTTTTTTTCATTTTCATGCTAGGTTAGTGTTAGGCAAGACAGTCGTAAATCATCTTCTACATGCTTTCGTGATTGCGTTTAGGACACACAACAAACACATTTGCAGGTTAGAAATTGGCAGAGGAGGGCGGAACTCACTTGAAAGCACTGTTCTCATTGGCTCTCTCGAGAAATGTTGTCACTTACTGCTGTCTTGCCTGAAACCACGTCATTTTTAGGGCACTTACGGCTTTCTCATAAACCTCGTTTCGACACAATTAAGTTGAATTTTGCTGGTTTAGCTATTTCAGTGATTGCATCTAAAAGAGATCATACGAGTTTTGAAGGAAACTCGATTTCGAAAATTTGACACTTACTGCTCTCTTTGCTTTTCACGGCAGCTTTCGATCATTTTTACGCAAGAATCCCAAGAACCGATTTGACCCTAACCTGACAAACTCGGGTCTAATGAACCCGAATCTTTGTCCTCCGATTTGGAGGAAATTACCTAGCACTTTGGTTTCAACCCTCCTCTTCCTCGAAGCGCGCCGTAATGCGATGTATGAGTGCAGTATGTACGCACGCACAAACACACCCTTGCTGAGAAGGGTAGTTTTATAGCACGAGTATAATGATTGATACCGAAGTGTCTCTTTCTTCGTATACTTTTTACTTGCCACGTGAAGAGACAAGGCCACCCCGAACCTTTGGATTTGTGCATTTAGGCGGCGGTTATGGAAATGGACTTGTATTCAGAAGGAGTGGCAAGAGCACGGATAGAATAAATCAGAGGAATAAATTACTCGTCGAGAATAGTCCCTGCGGATTGATCAGTCGAAGGCTTTCATAATTATGCAATTACATTTGCAGATTTTAATGGAGGGGCCGTCTTCCCTCGTCTCCGTTTAAATAGTCTCGCTAGGGTCCGATTTTTAATCGATTTACCATCAAGCCCCCTCCCCTCCCAATATCGATCATTGATGTAAAAAAGTATTTCCGATCGCAACGTTGCAGGTCTACTCACCTGTTTTATTTTTTACGAGGAAACTATCCAATTTTCACGCTTTCTTTCAATAGAGAATTTGCAGGTGTCTGAAATTGGCTGAATTTTGTGTTTCATTAGAAACTACTGAATGAACTGAACTCGAGGATACCCTTGGTTCGACGATTAAAAATTTCAATTACATAAAAAGGGTTTATTTCATTTTCAATGTAGGTCAAAGTAAGGCAAGACAGTCGTAAGTCAATCTTCTACATACTTTCATGGTTGCGTTTAGGACACACAACAAACACATTTACCCTTGGTTCATGAATTGAACATAATTTTTGGAGAAAATCTGACAAAATGATCTAATCTGCTAAAGTACGTGTGTTTAAATGGGAAATTCTGCCAGATGACGTCACTAGGCGGTGCATTTTCTCAATTTTAAATCTATTTTTATACTATTCCGCGAATCAGAAGGAAATATAAAATATTCTGTGAAATCAGCTCATACGGCGTTTTTCCTTAGCGCGGCAGTATAACACACTCTTCAATGAGGCAAGGTCTAGGTGTTGATACGATGTTTTTGCTTAGGATGGGCAGCATTGTCCTGTCCCGTTTTGTAATTGATTTATCAACTGGGCCCAGCGGTTTCTCCTCACTCCTTACGCCCGGCGAGCACGCATGTTCGTACACACGACGCCTTCTTCGCCCGGACCCGCACCATACTCTCGCGTTATGGAGGAGATCACTAAGTGCATTCTAGGATGAGCCTCGAACCACATAAGTGCATATGATGTCCACGGTTCATACAGAAATACACTCACGTCTCTTTTCCGCAACACGACACTGCAGTGCGCCAAGTAATTATGCAACAATTGCTCGCCGTCTGCCGACATTGTTGCCGAGATTTTCAATCCGAGGAGGAGCACGATGCGCTATTATTGCACCCGGATAGCGCATATTGCAACTCATGTTTCATTTTGACCGCTCTATCTGCCGTTCCTGCCCGTCGTTTAGAGTCTATTAATTTCACTAAGTGCGTATTGTTTCCATCGCCGTGGAGTCGTACTGCCGTGCTAAGGAAGAACGCCGTATGAACCATCCGGCGTTGCCAAATTTCTCCCGATAAAAGCCGGATTTACCGAGAAAAATACGAATATTATTTTCAAAAATTTTCCGACAATTTTGTACGCATTTCGATCTAGAATATCTGAAAATTAAAAAAAAAATATGCATGAATTTCGTCGTAAATACGTGTTTTATCAAGGTAAATTTGGCAACTCTCGAATGTTCATACGGCGTTCTTCCCTAGTACGAGGATAGTACCCTAGGATAGATTTTTTATTCTTACCAGTATAAAATGGCAATAAAAAGTGAAATTGTTGGGAATTTTCTAATCTTCCGCTCTTCAACTTAAATCCTAAAATTTTTGTTTCAGGTTGTGTTCTAATGTTTTGAACCAAACGATACATCGAACCACTATCAAATACGATCCATTTATCCTCCAAACTACCGTCTTGTCCATATTCTCCCTATCCAGGTACTCTAGCAAGACTCAGCCGTGCAACAGGAAATTTTCCGATAGATTCCTGTTTGATACCATGATGGAAGTACACTTTTGGTTTAAAAACCATACCCTGGAGCCTATTTAAGTACATGGGCCACACCCATTCGGCTTAGTAGCAAACCCTAAGGAACCCTCGTCAGAAATCCGGCCCTGAAGTGACCACGCGAAGGCAGAATGAAATACATCGAAAACACTATTGCCAGCTATTGCTGAAAAATCAGCATATTTCCCTACAAAATCCCACGTAAAATATCCGTATTTTATCGCAAAATCTGGAAAGCTTGATCGAAAAGCGAGGAATTAAATAAGCGGTTTGCCCAGTCACAACCCCCCCCCCCCCTTCACCTCGGCGTTAACTTTGTGAGCGCCCGTCAAAAGCTGTTGGCGCAAGGATTTGAGCTATTTGTTTTTATTGTTTTTCGTTTTGTTTTGTTTTGTTTTTTCCCCTGCTCGGGAGCACAAACACGGGGTAATTAATTACGTATCCAGAGAGCGCCAGCGCAAGTGTATAATTATATATTTCAGAATATTCATAGATAGCATCTGCTTATGGCTCGGCAATTAATCATTAATTAGATGCCCTCGGTAATTAATAGCTTGCTCGCTAAACGTCGCTTGATCCCGGTGACGTCCCTCCAGTGTTGCCTTTTTTCATAAATCGTTGAGGTTAACTCCAATTTGATAGACTTAAGGTGTGAAAATCCTAGCATACGTCAGAAGAGGTAGCGTTATAAATCAGATGACGAAGAAGAAGAAAAGAGAAAACGTAGGACGACAGCGGAAGAAAAAACGAGGGATTATTCTCTCGGCCCTTTTTCTGCTTCCTACTCTTCTTCTTTTCTTTTACTTGCTCTTCTTCCTCCTCTACTCTTCCTATTCCATTCTGTCATTATTCCTTTTCCTCTCCTCTCCTTCTCTTTTCTGTTTTTCATCCTGATTTTTTTCCTTCTCTTCCCCCCGGTTTTTCTCCTCTTTTTCCTCTTCTTCTCTTTAATCTTCTCCTTCTCTATGTTCACCTTAATTTCTCGATCCCTGTTCTTCTTCCATTGTTTCTTCCTCTTGTTGTTCCTTATCCTCTCTTTTTCAACATCCTCCTCTTCTTCTTTCTTTTTTTCGTGTCCTTCAGCTCCTCCATCTCGTTGTTTCCCTTTTTCCTGCGCCCTCTTCTTCCTCTTCCTAATTTCCTTCTTGTCTCCTCTTCCTCTTTGTCTGTTCTTTTACTCCCTCTCACCATTCTCCTTCTTTTTTTCCTCTTCCCTTCTTCCACTTCCTAATTTTCCTCTCGTTTCTTTCTTTGTCTATTCTGTTTTCCTTCTCCCTCTTGCCATTTTCCTTCTTTTCCTTCATCTTCCCCTTCTTCCTCTCCCTAATTTCCTTCTTGTTTCTCTCTTCGTCCCCTTCTTCATCTTCCTCTTCCTCATCTTCCCTCCTCTGACCCCTTCTGTTCTTCTATTACCTCTTCTCCTTCCTCTTTCCCTTTTCCTCTCAAGGGTTTTCTAATTCTAATTTCCTTCTTTTTTCTCTTTATGTCTCTTCTGTTCTTCTACTCCCTCTTAGTATTCTTCTCCTTTTTCTTCATTTTCCCGTTCCTCCTCTTTCCTCCTCCGGTCCCTTCTGTTCTTCTATTCCCTCTCCTCCTGCTCGTCCTTCCTGCACGGAAGAAATTAAATGTTGATTTAGCATTTATACTGTTAAAAAGATGTCCGACAAGTTTCAAATGCTGATTTTACATTACAAAAATGCTAACATAACATTTAAGTTTGTTCGTTTTGCAGTGGACGTAGTTACGTTAGCATTTGTTAAAATGTAAAATCAGCATTTGAAACTTGTGGGACATCTTTTTAACGGTATAAATGCTGAATCAACATTTCATTTTTTTCCGTGTGCTATTTCTTTTATACTACATCCTCATCCGACGTGCGTTTGTATGAGTCGCGAGGCCCGCCGGAGTATGTCAGACTAGGGTTAGACGGCGCCTATTTTGGCATTTTTGGCACGATCTGGCAGCCAGGAATTCAAGGCCCGCCCTTCCTTTCCTCGAGAGTCTACTCCGCCATAAACAAGTTGCCCGTCTCCCGTCTCCCTCAAAACCTTAATTGCCGTTTATGAATGTAGCTGTATTGTATTTCTCCCCCCCCCTCCACCTCTACCCCCTCCCCTTCCCCTCCGCAACTGCCCGCGCGTATGCAAGTGAGCATGTGTACTTACAGTCGCAGCGTCTACTTAAGCCTTTTTATTTTAATACGAGCCCATATTCTCCACCGCGCGGTGAAACGAAACTTAAACAACGGTTGCATACGGAATTTGTTACTAAAATTGCACATTTGTGTGTTCATTTCTTCATATTTTAAATGCTAAGGGTTGTTATTTAAAGCTGATTCTAAGAGAACGCTAATGGAAACCCCTATTTCTTTCACGTTACGTATAAGCTTTGAAAGTTTTCAAACCACAATACGACGGTGAAACTACCAAACCACGTATCTCGGTTTGCGACGTCGCAGACTTCCTGTCATACTTTATTTTTTAAATGAAAAACTACTTAACATCCAGTATTGAAAATTTCTGTGATTTTTCCTCTTTGTGCGGAGAAAATTCCGTGAAAATTTCAAGGAATGATATTGATTTGGTCTACTTCAAAAAAATAAAATGTGAGCGTAGATTTTTAAACACCGCAAACGAGATACGTGGTTTGGTAGTTTCACCGTCGAATAACTCTCTCCTATTAATTCACTCCCTTATTCTGCCGTGCTAAGGAAGAACGTCGTATTAGCTATGAGGCGTTGCTACATTTCCTTCGACAATTCACACATTTCCAGGAAAATTTGTGAATATTTCTCTTCTGATTTTTCAGAGGTATAACCGTTCGTACTTTAATCTAAGAAGTCTAAAAGTAATGTGTCTATGCAGAGAGGATTTTCGCCAAATTTATTCAATTTCTTATATAATACCATTCATTTGTACTTTATTTTACAATAAGGGACTACTATTCTCAGCTCGTGTATAAAATCATTTATATATGCACAGAGAACCTAATGCAACTTATGTTCTTTATGAAATGAGGCAGTAATAATAGCTCTTTATTGCAAAATGTAGTATTTCTGCCAAACGGAACTATGTGCATTATGACATGAGCCCTGTTATGCAAACATTCTAATGGGTCTCAGGGCTCGTGGCTTACTGCACATAGTTCCGTTTGGCAGAAATGCGTCCATTAAAAATCTGCCCTCTTGAGAAAATCAGTCGAAGCGAAGAAAAATCTGGATGGACGTGGGATCTCATTAAGTATCATCAACGAACCACCTGGAGTCAATCAGTGATGGAGAGGTGTCAGAGGAATTCCAAACCGTGAGCTATTCCACGGGCAGAATTTTAGAAAAATACGGACCCAGTCCCGATACGAGCTCACTAATACGAGCCTATAAAATAGGTAAGTACCTCGTATTTAAAGTAAAATGTACGTGTGTGTACAAGGGTCCATCCTCTGGTAAGTGGGCAGCCGATTCCATTCAGACACATGCGCAGTTGCCGTTTTTATTATAATCAGGTACGACTCCTGCACGAGTTCTACAATTAGATCTTTTTTTTAAAAAAATGCTCTGATTGTCACAGATTTTGTATTTAAAAGGCGGGGAAAGGTACACGGAACAAACTAGGATAGTCGTCCCCACTTTGTTTGGTCTCTGCGGGCAGAGAAGGCAAAAGGAAAATGTAGCTATCTCATTGGTGGAACCGGACGGTTGCAATGGACCAAGGAAGACGAATCATTGAATGATTGCAAATAGACTTGGAGACTTTAACGCCAATGTAGGAAAGTGGAGAGTAAATAAGTTATAATTTGCACGATGCGTTACAATAAGCTATCGGATACGAGTCAGTTTCGTAACTCTACAGTTATTTGTCTTATTTTAGTCGACTGCAGGGTGATTATTGAAGTTGTTAGAAAAGCTGTAGACAAAGAAGACAAAGAGAGAATGGAAGCGATCCTGTTAGTGGAAACGGGTAGTTGCAATGCAAAAAGGAGCTAAGTAACAACACACACAGTAGTTAGTCTATTTTAATTTTCTCCCTTAGTCTATAGGAACCACTCGTTTTAACCAATAGGATTGCTCCATTTCCCCTTCGTCTTCTCTCACTTAAAACACATCTTAAATATTGCCGCCAAGAAATATTTTTTCTCGAACCAAGAATGATGCTGTTCAATGTACATTGCTTATGTATATTGCTTATCTTAATCATTTTTTCTCTGGTTCCTTTGGAAGATTCGCTTGAATCAAGACGAACAAACTCTCGGTAGCAATTTCAGAAATACAATAATAAAACAATCCTAGCTATACCACATAAACGGCTTCTTTTGACCCCAAGAATCGACTCCTTCAATATTCGCACTTAATCTTGGGACACCCTGTATGTCTTGTCGCGGGCTGCGGAGCATCATCATATCCAATTTCAGAAATCACTATGCTTGAGCGAAATACTATTTCGCAGTGTTGTCCATAACTTTTTCCATCAATTTAAAAAATCAGCCCACTGGAATATTTTGTATCTATGCGCTTAGAGCGCTTTATATAAATTGAAAAAAAAATTCTCGGCGTTTTTACCAAGGTCCGTTGGTACCTATACCATCTCACTTTTTTTTACCAATTATTGGTAATTTTACCAAGACAGACTGGTATAAGCTTACCTAAAAACCGGTATTTTTACTGTTTTCCTCCGGTAAGAATACCACTTTTATTGGTAATCAATTCCCGGTAACTTTGCCATTTTCTTTCGGTGATTCTACCACAGTGAATAAAAAATATTGGCGTTTTTACCGGGGTCCAGTAAAATTACCGAGAAAGTCAATAATTTTACCGAGATTTTTCGGTAAAATCACCAATTCGATAAACGGTAATTTCACCAAGAAAAAACTGGGATCAAATAGAACCCTGAATTCTTGGTAATTTTACCCTTTTCTTAGTAAATGCACCGATATTTTTTTTCAGTGGGATTAATTTTTGGAAAGCGCCCTCAAGTTCGCTCCGGGCGGTTGAAATTCCTGAGATTCCTTCCCGCGAGGGGCTGTTGAGACCCGTGAAAAACGACAACGCCGGATGGTATAATACCAGTGGATATTAAGCTCTCCAGAACAGCACCTTCCAGGTCGGAGATAATCACACGGTGCCCCGATCATGGCCTCAACAGGATAATTGGGCAATTAGATGGCCCTATTACTTTGTTTTCCCTTTATGGCCTGCCTTGTTTGTTAAACTAGTCGTACAGGCTGGTAGTTAAACATACAATCCGGCCCAGCTTTTAGCAGGGTCTCATTAATAGCGTGTACGTCGTACCGAGTATCCCAATTCTAGTCCCTTCGCTCCCTCCCTCGGCTGTTGCTGGTATCGATTTTTGCGAATTGACCACTCGCTGATAGGAATATATGTGTGATTGTGTTATTTTTGGTTAATACAGGAAGTGAAACATAAACCAACACAAATTTTGAGTTGATTCTGGTGCAATGGACCACTAGACAAAGTAATACTTTAAGCAATCTGATACATGTTTCTCGACCAGAATTTCACGTAGAACACGATTCGCACAACGAAAATCACTGAAACCAACTCCTAACGAAGATATTAACGTTTTTATTTCACATTGGAATTTGAACTTCCCGCTCACAAGAAACTCAAAGCTCTGCGTGAGTCAAATCGCGCACTACAACGGTTTCAGCAAGCTTCTCAATCGAGCAATGTTCATCGCACACCATATGTTGTTCAAACTATAAGCAACTTGCTATAGCTGAGCCAAAGCGTCAAGATTGAGCTTGCCAGATTTTTATATCACAGAGACTGTCATAATGTTTAGCGCGCGATGTGAATCACGTAGAGCATTGACTTTTAATTAGCGGATGGTTAGAATTCACGCATCTGGAATCATTAAAACGATAGATCACCTCTTTGTTATTGTCCAGGTCATTGAGAAGAAAATGGCCGTAGCTCAGGAGCTGCATTTAATTTTTGTGGATCTCCAGAAGGCGTATGACAGTGTGCCGTTGGTGAAACTTTGGGAGGCCTTGGAAAAATCGAATTTTAACGGGGGGTTGATTGATGCTGTTAAGCGATTTTATAAAGGGAGTTTTACCAAAATTAAGTGCCATGGGGGGTTGTCAGCGGGATTTTATGTTACTAAGGGTTTAAAACAGGGATGTTGTTTGTCGCCAACATTATTTAAAATTTATCTCGAGTGCGTGCTAAAAGAATGGAAAAAGAAATGTTCTGGTATGGGTGTCCCCTTGGGTGATCTTGAAACTCTGTTCACTCTGTGCTTTGCTGATGACCAGGTGGTGGTTGCTCAAGATCAAGACGACGCGGAATACATGATGCGCAAGTTAGTAGAAGAGTATCGGAAGTGGGGTCTGGAAGTCAGCATATCCAAATCTGAGAAGATGACTTTTGGCGGTGATCAGCAAAGCATTGAGTTGGAGGATGGGCAGCAGATCAAAGGCTGCGAGCACTATAAGTACTTGGGAGTGCGGTTGACCCAGGATGGAAGAACTGATCAAGCGATTAAGGAAAGAAACACCCTGGCAAGGAAGGCTACAGCGATGTTAAATGGAATCCTCTGGGACCCTCGGATTTCCAAGGAGAACAAGAGGAGAATTTACGACGTTGTAGTCAAGAGTATTCTTACATATGGATGTGAAGTTTGGCAGCTGAAGGAGCGGACAAAGGGGATGCTAAGAGCAACGGAGATGGATTTCTGGAGGAGGTCTGCTGGAATTTCTAGGAGAGATCGGGTCCGCAATGAAAGAGTGCGTCAGATCATGGGAGTCGAAAATGACATCATATTCGACGTCATGACCAGACAGCTTGTCTGGTATGGTCATGTCAATAGAATGACGGACGAAAGGCTGCCAAAGAAGTTGCTTGATTGGGTTCCTCCTGGAAGGAGACGAAGGGGACGCCCATTGAAAGGGTGGCGACAGGGGATTTTAGAAGAAATGAGGGTTTGTCAACTCCCTGAAGGGCTGTGGGAGGATAGGGGACTTTGGCGGCTAGGGGTCGCAGAGCGCCAAAGAGCGCTATAAAAGCGACTTTATACATACATACATTCAAGTTTCCCGTCCGAAAATACCCCCTGATACCGAGTTTCACCAAGATCGGCTGGATAGGGGCCGAGATAGCATTTTAGGCCATGTCCGCCATCTTGGATTTCTGAATTTTCAAAATTTGACCCGAAATTCGAGTTTCCCGTCCGAAAATACCCCCTAATATCAAGTTTCACCAAGATCGGCTGGACAGGGGCCGAGATAGCATTTTAGGCCATGTCCGCCATCTTGGATTTCTGAATTTTCAAAATTTGACCCGAAATTCGAGTTTCCCGTCCGAAAATACCCCCTGATACCGAGTTTCACCAAGATCGGCTGGATAGGGGCCGAGATAGCATTTTAGGCCATGTCCGCCATCTTGGATTTCTGAATTTTCAAAATTTGACCCGAAATTCGAGTTTCCCGTCCGAAAATACCCCCTAATATCAAGTTTCACCAAGATCGGCTGGACAGGGGCCGAGATAGCATTTTAGGCCATGTCCGCCATCTTGGATTTCTGAATTTTCAAAATTTGACCCGAAATTCGAGTTTCCCGTCCGAAAATACCCCCTGATACCAAGTTTCACCAAGATCAGCTGGATAGGGGCCGAGATAGCATTTTAGGCCATGTCCGCCATCTTGGATTTCTGAATTTTCAAAATTTGACCCAAAATTCGAATTTCCCGTCCGAAAATACCCTCTGGTACTGGGTTTCACCAAGATCGGCTGGATAGGGGCCGAGATAGCATTTTAGGCCATGTCCGCCATCTTGGATTTCTGAATTTTCAAAATTTGACCCAAAATTCGAGTTTCCCGTCCAAAAATACCCCCCGGTACTAAATTTCACCAAGTTTCCACCAAGCTTCGCCGCGAGCGCGGCAATCAAGTGATTCAAGTGGAGATAGCGCCTTTTGATTTAATTCGGAATCCGGGTTAGCGCATTAAATCAAAGGGAATTACATATAGTTCCTTTTGATTTTATTCGTAATCGCTGATTCCCTGTTTTGCGATTTTTCAGGGGCTGATTCCAGGGGATGAAATTAGTATTTTGGGGGCATATTTACGTGTGAGAGCAGCCTATTACATGGAGAATCCAGATCCGTTAAAAACTGAAATTTGGAAATTTGGCGCTTAGTTCCCTTTCGTATAAATACGTCCAAATATCTTTATAAAGAGTTGATTTCGGTAATTTTTGTTGTGCGCATCGTGTGTTACGTGAAATTTTGGTTAAGAAACATGTATCAGAAATGCTGAAATTCGCAGCTTGTCTAGTGGTCCATTCGACAAAGAGCGGAGGCTTCTTTCGTTACAATTTTCCGGTCAGACGCTTCTGAGCCCGTGTTCTCAAGACTTCATCTTTGCACTTACTGCTCTCTTCACTATCACGGCGGAGTTTTGCTATTACAACGCGGGCCCGCTCAGAATGGCAAGCCCAAGCTCCTACCCGCGCTCAGAGCTGGGCCCTCGCGGAGCTTTCACACCTGAATCGGGAATCGGGCCCGTGGTCGCAGTCGTGGCCGACCGGTGACTGATTCGGTTTTGGTTTGCGGTGCCGTCTGCAGTTTCGCGGAAAAGAGCCGTAAGTGCGGTCCGGCGCGAGTCTCGAGACGCATAAACGCACGTGCTAAACATGACCCGTACGGATATGCACTTACTGCTCTTTTCCGTAACACGGCAGTCGTCGCGTTGAGACTGGGCCTAATGGGCCGCGCTATTAGCGCGCAACCGCGAATCCCCGATCGCAAACCCAAGCTCGAGACCAGACGCTATTGACAGTGATCGATGCCCCGGGCACCCCACATCCTTGTCACATCTCGTTCTTTAACCAAGGGTTAATCCTAGTCTTACAGACTCGGGTGTAGGAGAGCGAAGTCTTCGTCTTCGTAAAGAAGACGAAGAAAACAGGAAAAGAAAGTTACGGGCTATGTAGAATTTCCGTCCATTCCGGGCTCAAAGGCCGAAACTTGAGGGTGCTGGAGCCGTAGCTTCGATCGCTCCGGGTGCTACGCCCGGTACTTTCGGCTCTTTCGGCCTCGGAGCCCAGAAACCGGACGATATGAATATATAGCCCGTAAGTGCGACTTTCACGGCCGGATTTTTTTTTTTTTCAGTGTGGTCTTACAGACTCGGATGTACTGCCATGCTAAGGAAGGACGCCGTATGAACATTCGAGAGTTGCCAAAATTCCTTCGATAAAATGTTTATTTTTAAAGAAAATTATGAATATTTTTCCATGAAATTTTCAGGAACTTCAGGTGAAATTGCGAACAAAATGATCTGGAAAACTGGAAGGAAAATCTTCAGAAGTTTACAAAGAAACTCGTGTTTTATCAAAGGAAATTTGGCAACGCCAGAAGGTTCATACGGCGTTCTTCCTTAGCACGGCAGTGTAGAAGAGCAAAGTTTTCGTCTTCGGAAAGGAGACTGTGAACAGCAACAAAAAAGACAGGCAAAGGTGAAAAAAGAGATTTTGCATTATTTCTTTTTCTTCCTCTTATTATTAGCGCTCTGGTGCTTTTTTTTTGCACTAGGGGAGCTTGCTATTCCGGACGGTCCCCCAGCTGGAGTATCATTGGACCATGTTACATTGGAGAACCGCGCGTTGGTTAATGGGAATCGGCGCCATTCGGCTATGTTCCTTTCATGACTTATTTTAATTGGCATATTGTTTTATGTAACCAATGCTAATGTTGTGTATGTATTTTTGTAATCATGGTGATACGTCAATAATTCAAAACTTGTCTGTGCTTTAATCTCGTAATGGAAAAAATGTACTTTACATCAAATTTGAAAATTTGAATTTTAAAGTTTCGCGGTTAAGGAAGCTCCAACCACTGTTGGAGCTTCCCTAGTCATATTACTCGATATCACTGATAGCAAACAAAGGTTACCAAGGAAACCGTAAAACGTCAAATGCCGTCCTGCCACGTAGCAAATGGGAGGCGAAAAGGGAAGTCCATCAGTGCACTCGTTGAGTGTTGACGCCCGATCCATTTTCAGACATGTTAACACGTTTTGCTTGCAAAGAAAAAGGCGGCCAAATCAATTTTTATTAATGGAACCAATGAGTGTTCTCTAATTTGAGTTTTGTAAACATCCGTGGATTCTAGGTTAGGTTTTTGGCTGTGAGATAATGATATTTGGCCGTCATTGATTTTGTTAAATGAACTCGATAAATGTGATTTGATAAACGAATGGAGTTTTGATAAAAGTAAGTTGGATTTGAATTAAAAATTGTGTCCTTAAAAATGGGCGATGATGAAGGTGATTTGGTTAACATGGTCCTTTGTGGTACTGCGGCGTATTGGGGGAGTTTGAATGGAATCGACGTGCCAGTAGTCCCACTTTTTTACAAAAACTATTTTTGTACAACAGTTCTGTACAAATTTTACACTATTTATACAGTAATATAATACAAAAAAATTATGTACTTTATCACAACTCACATAGCTTCAAAACAAGATAGAAAATGATGGATGCTCAGCCCCGACACATCGATGATCGCGAAATTTGCGCGGCCCGCGCAATTTTCACGTTCAACACTCACCGATGCACTGATGACTTCCATTTTCGCCTCCCATTTGCTACGTGGGCAGACGGCACACAACTACCGTGGCCATCGGGGCGATTATTGAAATGACATCGACTCTATGTCGCCGCTTACGACAAGACATATAGCCCTATCTTAACCGTGTAATATATCGCAATTCGATATTCAAAACCATTACCTACAATTTCAGATATAAAAATGCAAATTTTTTGCAGCCTCGCTAAACGACTTATCAACCATGCATTCCAAAGTTTCTTATCACAGGGCTGTGAAAATATACAATCTAATAAATACAAAATAACCAAATATCTAAAAAGACAAAATTTCAGTTACAGTCAGTTTCAGTCTTATTGTTGCACAAACTAGTTATTTGACAAAAAAAGAAGATGATCACTCAATTGAAAGAAATTGGCGCCCAATCACAACGACAAGTTAAAAAAAATACTGTGGGAGAAATTTTTTAGGATGCGGACCTCCAAAGAGCCTTCAAAATTAAAAGTATACAACAAGTGATAGTGCCATGCATTCTGCATATCAAGGGCCAATACACATTTATACACCGGCTACGTAAATCTGCTAAGTTACAAAACATGAATCGACAGTTGTCGGATTGTACATCAGTGACAAAATGTGTCTAGGCCCTCATTCTTGACTACAACTACTGTCGCCAGAGCCGCTCTCCGACGCGAATGCGTTGGAGCTTCCTGCTTGTTTTTCTTTCTGCCTTCTTTTAAAAAAAAATCCGCATTTCAGGTGAATTTTGTAAATTTTTCCCGCATCTGGCAACATGAACGATGACCCGTTGCCGCTTTGAGCGGGATTATTCGCCTGTCGGATCGGTTTGCGAGGGGCAGAGGCCGGATTTTTGCACAACTCGGTGGCCGCGCTCTGAGGCCGTCATTAATTATCCTGGACGAGGTTTAGCAAACGCTTCACGCTTATAATGACGATACGTAGTGTCAACACGCACGAGCGTGGCCCGCGGCTCATCGCGCGCTCTGCCGGCGGGAATGCCAACCAGGAGACTCGGGATTCTACACGATACGCTCTCCTCGCAGAACATGCTTCATGCGATGCTAGAGTACCTTTCCTATAGACGGAGTATGGCCATTTCTGTGCCGGTTTTTCATTGGTCGCGTGAAAATAGGCTGACACGATGTTCTTACGGCCGTAAATGAACAAACAAGATGGCTGCTATCAGCGAGCAAGTTTGAGGTTATGCACATCTTACATCCTCCTGTGATTAAGGCGAAAGGCGATTTAACAGTGTTTTCATGTGTTTTTTCGTGTGTTATTCGTAGACATGCTAGTTTAAATTGTTACTGCCGTATAATTGGATTTTTTGTCAAATTTTAGCTTCTTATCGATGTTACGGTGAGCCGCCATCTTGTTTGTTTATTTACGGCCGTAAGAGTATCATGAAACCTTAAAACTCGTTGACCAATCAGAAAGCGGCACAGTTTATCTGTAGTAAAAAGATACGAATGGCCATACTCTGTCTATGAAGGTACTCTATGCGATGCCACTCTTTAGCCTCCGCTAAAAAAGAGTTCCTTTAAGTAGAGTGCCTTTATAGGGAAAGTATGGACACTAGGTTTTTCTTCGTCACAAAGTGTTTCTTCGTCAAATCTTGTGTGCGAAATCCTAACGGACCTTGCAAAGTGCTAACATAGCGGAGTGTTTTTTCCCCTCCTGGAAACAATACTTCACGCAAGGTGCTCTTCTATAATCACTAATAGTTGCGCACACTTTAGTAATCCGTGGATGAATTTATCCGAAGCGATGAAAAAAGCGGAGGTGACAGGTCTCCTCGCTTTGCATGTCAAACGCGAGCTCCGAGAGCTGATAGAAAGAGATAATTAAAATATCACGGCGAAAAAATGATGGGCAGAAGAGGGAAAAAAAGGGAAGAGTAATCACTAGATGTTGACGTAACTAAATCGATAGACGGCAAATTGACTCCAGACTCTCTAATTATTACGCCTTGCTAAAGCGGAAAATTCTTCGGGAACAGAAGGCTCGGTTGCCAAACATATCAATTTCCATCTTCAATGATAATGCTACCTTAGCTACCCCCACAAAACAAAGTATTCTAGCGTGAAGATGAATTCATATTTAGATCGAGTTTAGCAGCAGAGAACCAATTTTTGTTTTCTTTTTTCGTAAGAAAGGGTCTGCTTGTTGGGCATTTTCGCTTTTATTTACAATTTTAAAAAAGAAGCAATTTTGGTTGTAAAATTGTTGCAAGAAGCAACAAAGAAGTTGCATCGGTCGCGGTATACGCTGAAAAAAAATTCTCGGCGTTTTTACCAAGGTCCGTTGGTACCTTTACCATCTCACTTTTTTTACCAATTTTTGGTAATTTTACCAACACAGACTGGTAAGCTTACCTAAAAACCGGTATTTTTACTGTTTTTTTCTGGTAAGAATACCACTTTTATTGGTAATCAATTCCCGGTAACTTTGCCATTTTACCTCGGTAATTCTACCACATGCAGACGATAAAAAATATTGGCGTTTTTACCAAGGTGCAGTAAAATTACCGAGAAAGTTCAATAATTTAACCGAGATTCTTGGTAAAATTATCAATTTCATAAATGGTACTTTTAACCAAGAAAAAACTGGGATCAAATAGAACCCTGAATTCTTGGTAATTTTACCCTTTTCTTAGTAAATACACCGATATTTTTTTTTCAGTGTACCAGTGGCGAGGCGTGAATGATCGTTTATCGATATTTTCCTGTTTGAAGCTACGGTAAAGAATCGACTATTAAGTTGTTCCCCCTATTAATCTATCCCTTTTCATAGGTTTAAATGGTAGATAAATCGATTTATCGCAAAGCACGCCACGCCACCGCGCGGTATACAACGGTCTACTCGGCAGCTATGTGAAGAGCGTCTTGTCAATCACTTAAAGTGAAAAATTGAAAGGGGTGCGACCAAGGAGTGTGAGCAAGGTTCGAACTGCTCTGCCGTGCTAAGGAAAAACGCCGTATGAGCCATCACACATTGCCAAATTTCTTCTAATAAAATACGAATTTTTCAGAAAACTTTCGGATACTTTTGGCTCAATTTTTCAGAGAATTTAACCTACGATTTGATCCACAGTACCTGACAATTTCGAGGAAAAGTATTCACAAATTTCCTAAAAAATAACTTATCTATGAGGGAATTTTGGCAACATCCAAATGTTCATGCGGCGTTTTCCCTTAGCACGGCAGTGCGGGGGTGGCCAAGTTCACACGGCCGAAATGAAAACATCAGCTCGTGGCGCCAACTTTGACTTCAATTAAAAGCTCCAAGTTTTAACGGAACAGTGTTGTCACATAATGAAGAAACACTTCTTAAACCGTTTTCTATAAGTACGGTTGATTTGAAGTTTGTATTTTATTCTCTAGTATTCAAAGCATATACTACCTATCTTGAATAGTATATTGCCCGAAGGGGTTGGAAATTTTGGGACACTATGTTAAATATATTCAGCCTCAATACTACTCTGACGGATTCGAGTCTTACAGACCCAAGACGAATATTTGATCAAATCTGTTGATTTTTCCTCTTTTTTTTACCGTATTAGAAAAATCTTCAGAACCAAATCCGGGCGTATTTCGGAATTTTCCCCCGGAACTTTTGAAAAATCGGACGTTGTCTCGGAACTTAGGGAAATAATTCCGGGAGCCCCACAGAATCTTCGGTAACATAAAATGTCAGCACTGCACTGAAAAAAAAAAATCTCTGTATATTTACTAAGAAAAGGGTAAAATTACCAAGAATTCAGGGTTCTATTTGATCCCAGTTTTTTCTGATAATTTTACCGAGAAATCTCGGTAAAATTATTGAACTTTCTTGGTAATTTTACTGGACCTTGGTAAAAACGCCAATATTTTTTATCGACTGTGGTAGAATTACCGAGATAAAATGGCAAAGTTACCGGGGATTGATTACCAATAAAAGTGGTATTCTTACCTGAAAAAAACAGTAAAAATGCCCGTTTTTAGATAAGCTTACCAGTCTGTCTTGGTAAAATTACCAATAATTGGTAAACGAAAGTGAGATGGTAAAGGTACCAACGGACCTCGGTAAAAACGCCGAGAATTTTTTTTTAGTGTGATTTCGCAACGCGGCACGTCTTGAACGTCTTAAAGAGACGTTCTCACACGAAGCCAGAATAAACAAAACGGGGTAAGAACGCGGGACAGGGCGAGTTGCGGGGTGAAGTGGGACCTATTAAATGATTTAATAATATCGGCGTTATCACGGCAAGTGTCGACGTGTTCGGCTGAAATGTGTCTCGGCCGGGAGCGCGAGCGATCCAACAGCTGATGCAGTTAATTACCGTTGTAAACTCGCTCTTATCAATTTGCCGCATCTTGTCGAGTTGATCAAGTTGTAACCGGGTCAGAGGTCACGCCACCCGGCACCCCTTTCGCCTTTCGCCACCCCCGCGCAGGGGTTCTCAAGCCTCCCCTAGAGTCCCTTTATACCCAGAGTTAAGACAACTCGATTATCAGCTGACTGGCAGCCGGCTTTGGCTGGCCATGGAGGCCGAAACGAGTTTACCCAAACGAACGATATTGAGGGATAAGGATCAGGAATCCTGCGATGTCTGTCACACAAAAACAACAACATCAACAAATTGATCAATTAAAAAGAAAATGAGATTGGTTTGTGAATAATTTCTTAATCTATTTTCATTTTGGACCGATGGAAATAACAATTTACTCTTGATAAACCACATTTAGGTAATATTTTCATTATTCTTGTTCACATTCGAGGTACCGCCATATTGGTGCACTCGTTTCGGCCTCCATGAGCGAGAACCAATCAGAATTGGATTTTTTTTTAGGCCACTTTTAGCCCAACCAGAGTCCAAACAAAAGTGAGTTGTCTTAACTCTGGGTATAAAGGGACTCTAGCCTCCCCTCATTTGTCTTGGAGACTCTAGGAGCCCCGCATTACTATACCGCCGTGCTAAGGAAGAACGCCGTATGAACATTTCAGAGTTACCAGATTTCCTTCGATGAAATGTTAATTTTTGACGAAAGTTATGGGTATTTTTCCTTAAAATTTTCAGGAACTTTAGATGAAATTGCGAACAAAATTATCTAAAAAATTGGAAGAAAAGTATTCGTAAGTTTACCAGTAAATTCGAGTTTCATAAGAGGAAATTTGGCAACGCCTGAAGGTTCATACGGCGTTTTTCCTTAGCACGGCGGCATACTGTTTACGCGTTTTAAAGTTACTTTTAGAAGTCAATGCTCAAATACGCCTGGTTATGATTCATTACCAGAGATTTGGACGTATTTCTGCCGCACAAAGCCAGAAATAGGTGGGAAAGAAGGGGTGTGTTCGTTAGTCGAGGGTCGTAAGAAAGAATGAAAATTATAAAACGCCAGAGACGTCAGCGGCAACAACGTTGTCGCTCTTGGCGTTAATTTTTCTCTTCAGTAGATATTTTCAGTGTAATCTTTCGTGGAGCGTTTTAAATCCTACAAATTCCCAAAGGTCAATCAGTTCTAAGGTGAAAACAGCTCAAAATTGCTCTTAACACGGCTCAATTTTCGACATATTTTCTTGGTGCCCTTCAGACCCCCCCCCCCCCCCTTAGTGAGCAGTCTCGGATTCTTCACAGTGGGATCTCCGTCTGAGCCTCCCAGATCCTTTTCGATGAAAAGGCTTACTGTGCCTTTCCCCGCTTAAGTATCCTGGTTTGACCCATGTTCATCCACTTGCCAAGAGACTTTAACGCAGCACTAGAAAAGTGGGATGTAAAGTTGTATTTGCCCACTCTAAAGACAGGGCGCGGATCCAGCAATTTGGCAATACCGAATTTCCACTATTTAAATCTATGCTAAATAATCGATTCTTGTGGGATCACCCGGCTCCTTCAAGAACCGATAATTTCCATAGGTTCAAATGGAGAAAAAAGAATGTTGCCAATTTTCTGGCTCCGTCAATGAAGAACCCGCTTGCTTTAATGATCACCCAACTTTGGAAAAACGAAAAACAGAAAAAAAGAGAGGCCGAGATGTCCCGCATCTCATTACTCGGCGCCGCACAATGGATCGAGTCAATAGGAGAGGTCGGACAAAATTTGGAAACTTGAAACGCTCATAACTCCATTTATACAAAATTTTGAGGTTCTATAAGTGGTTCCATTGGTTTCCTCGTGAAATTTTCTTCCAGAAGCACCCTTGAACTATAAAATGTGACGGAATAAACATCCAAATTTGCAGTTATTGTCAAAAATTTCATGTCCGACCTCTCTGATTGACTCGATCCACTGTGCGCCGTAGGTCATCGAAACGTTGATACGAGGCTGAGCTTGACAAGTCATGAGTATTTATGCGAAGAGGCCCTACTCACTGCCGTGATAGCAAAGAGAGCAGTGAGTGCATTTTTGAATGAGCCACGGTTACTACATACTTTAGTGTGTCTCGAGGTTCAACCCAGCATGCACTTACTGCTCTCTTCGCTATCACGGCAGCTCGGTACCCACGAACGCTGGGGAAGCGGAAGGCGATGACAATGAAAACTGATAACGTGTCGGGTAGGTCAGGGCTCGCTGAGCCCTCGAGTTTCCCTCCTTTTTTCCTCATTTTTTTCCTACGTGGTTTCTCATCTCAGTTTCCCACTTCTATTTACATTTATTTTTCAGAAATGTTGTCTCAGGCACACTGAAAAAAAAGTCTGGGTGTTTTTACCACGGTCCGTTGGTACCTTTACCATCTCACTTTTTTTACCAATTATTGGTAATTTTACCAAGACAGACTGGTAAGCTTACCTTAAAACCGGTATTTTTACTGTTTTTTGCAGGTAAGAATACCACTTTTATCGGTAATCCAATTCCCGGTAACTTTGCCATTTTATCTCGGTAATTCTACCACAGTCGATAAAAAATATCGGCGTTTTTACCAAGGTCCAGTATAAAATTACCGAGAAAGTTCAATAATTTTACCGAGATTTCTCGGTAAAATTACTAATTCCATAAATGGTAATTTTACCAAGAAAAAAGTGGGATCAAATAGAACCCTGAATTCTTGGTAATTTTACTCTTTTCTTAGTAAATACACCGAGATTTTTTTTTCAGTGCACTTCTATTTACATTTATTTTTCAGAAATGTCTCAGGCAAATCATGTGGGTTCGACCACAGAAGGATACCAAAAAAGCGAAATTTTTATAATGAATGTTTAAACCACAAAAAGCAGCAAAAACACATGAGACAGAGAAAGCCCCCAAAATAACCCTATTAGCACACCGAAAAATAGGTTTGTCTTAGAAACATTGTATTTTGATATTAAAGAAACAAATGCATTAAATTTTGCAACACAGGACTGCTATAATATCTGGTTTATCTGTATGAACACGTATGCGCACAGGGATACCAATGTCACATACGTTGTTCTTAAACTAAGCCTAACATTGTCGTTCCTACTTGCAAAATATGGTCTAAAATTTTGAGGAATAATTGGTCTTCAGTTTGCAAGGAAAACCAATGGTACATACGTTGTTTCTAAACCAAGCCAGAAGATTTTAGTTCCTAAGTGCAAGATGTAGTTTAACTAAAACGAAGAAAAACCAAAAAAACTAAAAAAAAAACCAAAAAACAAAAGTCAACAAAAATACGAGAACAAAAAAAGTAGACAAACATCTCTAGCAAACGGCTTTACCGTACATGGAAAAAAATAAATTGCTGATTTAACAATTTTGTAGTTAAAATAAAATGTGTCCGACGTGTTACGTAACCACGGGGGTGGTTAAATTAGCAATGTTTTATCTACGTTGCAATATAACGGACTTTTTTTTAAATATCAAGTTGTAAAATCGGCAATTTCATTTGTTTTTCGTGCAAGTCCAGATTCAGAGCGCTACGCTACAGCGGGAACTTCTTTCTCGACTCAAAAGTTGAGGCCCCCTGATGCAGCAGAAAGCCGAGCAGAGAGCGAAAAAGGCGGAAACACGGAAGGGGGAGGAAGGGGGGTGGGAGCGGAACACGCACGATTTCCTCTACGCCTTGATAATCCGCACCCTCGAAAAATATCCGTTTCTCATCGGAGGATCCGCGGATAGGCGGTGGAGGGGGAGGGGGGTGAGTAATTAGGAGCTGAAGTCACACCGGTGATTAATTTATTGAATTCTTAATGTGGAAAATCCTGGCCCAAGATAAGAGCAAATGACCCGGCTTGATAATCCTACGTTGGGCAATTAGCCATTCAAATCCCGCCCCACGCCTACCCCCCTTCCCCCCCCCCCCCCACTGAGGCCACTATTTAGTAGGCGATTCTAATCGCGGGTTTATTTCTTTGTTTTTATTCTCTTTCAGCGAATCGTTAGTCTCTTCATTCGGCTCGGACGGTTGCCTTCCTTCGGTTGCGCACAGTTTGGTATTCGCAGTGCTGCCATTTTCTTTTACCGAAAGTTCCGGGGTTCCCGGAATTAATTTCGATTTCCCAAAGTTCCGGGAAGAATTCCGATTCCCTAAAGTTCCGAGACAAATTCCGATTTTTTCAAAGTGCCGGGAAACAATTCCGACATACGCTTGGATTTAGTTCCAAAGATCGTCAAATTCCATGAGAACAATGTAAAATTTAATTTAATAATCGGCCAAAATGACAAAAATCCCCAAAATTCCGGGAAAATTTCGGATTATTTTGAAAGTTCTGAAATTCGGAATTAATACCAGGAAATGGCAGCACTGGGTATTCGCGGTTGGATCCTCCCCCCTCCTCCTCTTCCATGAAATAAAAAATATGCATATTTTTTCTTTCTTTTTTTTTTTTTTGGTCTCTAGGTGTTTAAGGTCTACATGCCATCATTTTTCGCCTTTTCTGGAAAACTACCGCTGAAAAAATTGTGGGATGGCTTCTCGTTTGATTTCGCTGACATTTACTCAGTTTCAAATCCTTAAAGACGCTTTTTCGTAATGCGCTGTCGGCCATACTGAGTAATTCTTCCAAACACATAGGTTGGCAGCGGCACTTTTCTAGTGGTTTTCGTTTTTCACGTTGTGGCTAGAGTCCCTTTATACTGAGAGTCAAGACAACACCCCCTCATGAAGTCACAAACGGGAATAAAGATTATAGAAATTGGACGTTTTTTGTAATCTTTGATCGGCCCATTCTCAAATTCCTTTCTCCGTTCCTTCTCTCATTCCGTTTGTTCCTTGCCGAACCCGTAATTCCCTGGTCCATTCCAGATTATAATCTTTGCAATCGGTGAAACTGTAATCTTTATTCCCCTTTTGTGACACTGTAAAGGCCTAAAATACGGGACCCAATCAGAAATGGATTCACATTGTCTTGACTCTCACTACTCTCAGTATAAAGGGACTCTAGTTGTGGCTCTTTTGAGCTCAAAGTGCTACATAAATCGAGTTGTCTATACTCTCCCTATAAAGGTACTCCACTATTTAACACTACTTTGATGGGAGAATTCGGGAATTATTAAGCCGTTTGACAACGATGCCGCCGGCAGAGGCGCGTGAATGCCTTCTGGAGTGAGAACAGCCTCAAAAATGGGACCTGAATACGGAATGATTGACTTGACTTTTATCCCGCGGGCAGGAAAGTTAAATCAAGTTTTTATTATGTTGGTATACCTGTCGCTTTATTGTGCTCGCATCGCCCTGCGCCCTGCCCCTTTGGCAGAGCAGAGAGGGGCCCCGACTCTAAAACGCCTCGTTCGGGTTCGAAAAGGCAATCAAAAAGGCGCGTATGACGAGTGTCATCTAAGCTCAGGAAGGCGTTGAGGCGTTTCAATTTCACCCGCTGGTGCCACGTTAAAAAACCTAAGGAAACAACCCGATAGATCGTATTCGATACATCGAACGGGTGAGATTGTATCGATATCGATTGGTTCAAGAGCATTTTTCCCTGTCAAATTTATTAAGAGTCTGAACTCTTAGATCTTAGACATTTATTCCAGTGTGCGTAACAAAAGCTTTGCCCGTCAGATTCCTACTGTTAATTACAGGACGTTAGCTCGTCGGGAACTTGCAATTTTCATGGATTGAAAAAAAAATGGTCGGAAGTTTTATTCAAGTCCAAAAAATTTAAAAAAAATGTCACTGGATTTTTTTTTATTACGAAAAATTGTTTAGAGCGAAATATATACATTTTTTTATTTTTTTACGCCATTTATTTCCGACTAAATTTTACATAATAGTTGATCTATAATTAGATTCCAAGGATTAAATTATTCTGATTTGCTGAATTTATTTATCATTATTTTTTTCCACCTTTCCACAGTTTTTCAATCGTTCTTCGATCTCTCCAAAAAAATTGAAGAATTCACAAATGTCTAAATTAAACGGTGTTCATTCATAAAATGGAAACTACTAAGTCAGCGAAGCAGGTGTAAAAAAATCGAACAATCATTGAAAGAGTTAACACAAAAAATCCAATCGAAAATGCTTCCCTATGACTTCACAGAGTGGTTGATTTTCTGAATTTTGAAACCCTTTTTTCCTCATTCCACTAGAGCAGGGACAACTTTGTAGATACTTCTGTGAGCTCAGCTCATCGAGCACTATTATCATACGAGGCCATGGAATTATTGTCACGAGGAAATTCTCCATTAGCACTAAAGAGGAGCCACGCTGACCCTCGTAGCTTTAAAATTAGCGCAAGGAAAAAATTTCGAACGGTGCCTCTTGTATTTCCGCCGAAAACTAAACCGCCTAATAAGTCAAATCCTAATTGTTCGAATGCCGCAATAATCGCTATTTTCCCGCCGTTTAGCGACTAAGCCCTAAATTATATTGTTCCTGGTTTTAATTTTTCTGCTCGACCTCACTCACACTAACACACATGCCTGGAATTCTTGTTTGTCACAGCAATGCCCATAATTAAGACGTGCTCGCTTTAAATTCGCGTGTATTTTTTCGAAGCTGCGAGTGTTACTCATCCATTGTTTACTGTTCTTTATCATTATTTATTGTTTTTTCCTTCCTCCTCGACAGAACTCTGCTCGCGGCGAGATAAAAAAAATCGGGGGAGATAAACGGATTTTTTTTTACCGCTCCGCGATGCTGATAACTCCTAATTAAAGCATAAATTCTCGCTATTATATGTAACGAGACAATGCAATCTCCTCTCATTAGGTGTCGAATTTGCTCGCGGATTTCCAGCGCAAAAACTGCATCGCGACTGCGAATTTAGTCGCGTTTTTTCCCTCTTTTAAAATCGGGGTATTTGCCAGATCTCCGATAAATTAGTCCAATTCACACTTGAGTGAACATATCGAGTGCCCCGTGAGCTGCGATCAAATTGATTGATTCTTGCGGATTTATCGACGAGAATAATGGGTATACTCTCGTAGCAAGAACTTACTACTTTGTCAATGCCAATTTTCTGTGTATCGGTAAAAATGTGCGGTGAATTTGAATGAATTTGCGATTTTGTATTTTTAAAAAAAAGGGTTGGAACAGTGGAACACCTACTGTGTTCATTCATAGGAGAGAGGAACCTAGTCCACGGGGCGAAAATTTTTAGTTGAGCGATTTCTTCGAATTTAGTAAAGAAAAAAAGTCGGATTTTGATATTTCAACGGGCAACTCTTTGATAGTCTTAGTCGAGCACTAAAAAAAAAAAAAAATTCTTTAGATATTACTAATTTGATCTAAACCGTCGTTTCTTGTCGACAAACTTTGTTTTTTTTTTAAATTATATACGTGCTGAAGTAGCTTTAAGTCAGTTTTTTCAGTTAAAAAAGCGTCGTTTCACCATACTCAAGTTAAAGTTAAAAAAACGATAACAAAACAACATTTCTTAACTCAAAAAATTAAAAAACCAAATTTTGTCAACAAGAAACGATGATTTAAGTCCAAACGATATGTCAAGCGAAAATTTCAGTGCACCCTGGAACGTCCAAGGCTTTGTGTTTATTGTTTTTTATAGCGTTGGTTACCCGTTTTCTTATGTTTTTTTTTAGTATAAAATAAAAAATAACGGTTGGAATTTTGAAACACTGTGCGAGAGAGAGAGACCGATTCCGCGCCCAGCGCCTCAAATATATGGATGATTTTGGCGATTTTAATGCTATAAAATAACGGAAAAATAGCGATTTGAGTTCAACAAATTGCAACTTTCAACTAGCAAAAAGCGGCAACGTTTTCAATGCGATTCGCGCAAAAATGCATCAAGACGAGGAAAACAGCCCGTCCGTTAAGCAACAGGCGTAATCCATCCGTTTTTTTCGTGACTTTTATGTTTTACCGAATTTGACGTTAATTTTTAATCTTGAAAAATAACCGTTTTTAATGAGTTTAAATGGCAGGCCGGATACCACAAAAGTGCGCTTTTTGCGGTGATTGAAGAGGACCCTTCGAATTCTTCCAACATTGCACAATGACAGCTCCGTCGCACAGTGGAACAAGAATTTGACAGAAGTAGGACATGACATTTTTGACACAAATCGCAAATTTTGATGTTTGTCTACACGGAAAAAAAAGAATTGCTGATTCAGCAATTCAGTTGCTAAAAGCAGTGAGTGCAATGTTTCAATGTAGATTTTACAACACAAAAATGCTACTTTAACCACATTGTAAACTAATTTAACCATGGAGGTGGTTAAAGTAGCATTTTTGTGTTGTAAAATCTACATTGAAACATTGCACTCACTGCTTTTAGCAATTGAATTGCTGAGTCAGCAATTCTTTTTTTTTCCGTGTAGTCACATTTTAAATTTTAAGGGGTGCTTCGAGAAGAAAATTTCACGAGGAAACCATTGGAACCACTTTAAAATCTCAAAGTTTTGATTTAAGGGAGTTATAAGCGTTTAAAATTTCCAAATTTTGTCCGACCTCTCCTATTGACTAGATCCACTGCGCGTCGTTTCGCATGCTTTAGCCATTCCGCTTTTTCCGACCTGCACCTCGCTTTTTTTTTCTCGCTGCGACCTAGATCATTAATCACACGGAATTGTTGAGGTCTTGATAATTGAGAGATCAAATTGTCACAGTTGCGTTGGTTTCGGTCGCGCATGTGACCTAAGTAGGTAATTTGTTGAGAGCGAAATAAAGTGAGTAAAGAATCTAAAATTAAATGGATATGGAACCTAAACTTACAGGCAGAAACATGAGGAATAAAACGCGCCATATTCTGAGAAACAACGCGGAACGAAATATCGGAATTGCAGTTTTATTTATAGAAACTATTATTGATTTGTATAAACCTCTAAAAGAGCTACACCACGCGAGGAGAGATTTGAGTTTTAATAACTAGGGGCTTGGAGGACAAGGCGCGAAAGTGCAGTTTTTGAAAAAATTGAGATATTAATGATTTCAAGAAAAAACTAGTCTTTATGCATATTCGCTCCCGAATTTTAATTTTTGCGCATCAAAAAATCTGTTTGAACTTTCTCTCTGCCATAAGGATCCGTGTAATTTCGAAACTTCAAAAAAATTTCTCTCAAAATAGCAAAAACTGCACTCATGCGCCTTAAACTCCAAGGCCCTCAATTAAAATTTTGCAATATTTGCTGTTGTTTTGTTTTTTCCTTTTAGATGTTTGAGTATCCCGGGTCTGAATACAATTTATTTCTCACTGAAGCATAGGGAGTATATAATCTATACTTGACAAATCAGTAAATTGAGAGTAAATAGATGTAGATGACTGATGAAACAAAATCTCACCTGAAATTCTAAAGTATAATGCTACGACTATATGCGCGCGGCGCTCACCACCTGGTGGTATCATCGTCGTTATGGCTTTTCTTTTTTTTTGTATTAGATTATGGTTAACTTATTGGGAACAGAATTATATACAATGTTATTAAATATTGAATAAAGTTGATTATGCTAGCAACTGAGTAACTAGTAACTTACATCGTTGGTATTCAAAAATTAAATATGGCTTTTTTAAAGTAAAATATTTAGTACGTTGCACAAACGGGCTTTGAAATGCAACCTGAGATGCTAAAATTTTAAGATTTCAACTGCTCTTTGAACATATTGTGAGGGCCAAATACTCCGCTATGAACTGGAATAACTAAAAATGTAGCTTTGTTGAAAAAGACTGAGCAAGTTTCTCCGTGGTACGTCAGAACGCGAATCTTTGGTATTTACTTTTTTCCACAAGTCTCCCCACTTTCAGAGCTCCTCGACTGCTATTAAATTTGCCCTCTGACAGGCGGCTCGGGAACAGTTGAAAGTTTCACACGGCTTGAAAGTTCAGCGCCACGCACGTTTTCGCCCCGTTTAATTGGCGCATCAAATCAATTTGTAAAGGTGCGACATTACTCCTCTTCGTGATCTAGCTGTCCTCGGCTGAAACTAGACCTGGTTGCCATTACACTGCCATTTTTTGTTAAACAAATTACCGCTCCTTTCCAGAAAGTCGGCCTCCTGTGGTGTAGTGTGGTTGTAGCGCTGGCCCGATAACCATGAGGTCCTGAGTTCGACTCCCGTCCAGGTGACCTGAGTTTTATGGTCTCAGACGATGGTCACCTGGGGCTGGTTGCAAAGCGTGGGATTAGCCTATAGGGGCTACTTGAATCTTGTGAAGAAGAAGAAAAAAAAAAATGTCTCATCGAGTCTATATTTGATTACTACCTCGACTTGAAATAAATATTCGCACAGAAATTCAGCGGAGTAAAATAATAGAAATAAGTGCGTAAAAAATGTGATCTATGGTCAATTCTTTCCTCAAGATTATCCTATTTACTGAAAAAGAAATTACCACTTTAATTTAAAAAAACATAATTATTAATGGAGAATTTGCACGAAAAATTGTATTGCTTCATTCGAGAGTGTTTAATGACCTAAGTTCGCTGTATTTTTCACGTATTTTCCTTTTTCTTTTTTTCTTCTTTTTTTCCACGGGAAATTGTGGAAATAGTGATTTAAAATTGAGAAAATATACCCGCCTTTGTGGCGTCATCCGGCGGCATTTCCCATTTAAACACACGTTTTTCAGCAGATTCGGTTATTTCGTCATATTTCCTCCAATAAGTGTTCAATTAAAACCAAAGATGGTCTCGTACTTCTCTTAGCAGTTCCATCTTAAATAAATCTGAAATACACCAAATTTTAGCCATCTGCAAATTCTCCATTTGAAACGAAATTGGTGCGTACAAGTAATGTCTCATCAAGAAAAAAAATTCTCTTACATGAGAATAATTTTCTTTTTTTCAGTGAAAAAGTCTCCTGATACACAGGAAACTAAATTTGGCCATTTACACCAAAATTACTTTTAAAAAAAATAGTTCTAAACAGAGACGTTAGTTGAATCGAATGGAATTTCTTTCACTAAAAATAAATATTAATCAATATTAAATATTCCTCGTATGGATAAAAAATTCGAAATAAAGGTAAAAAAAAGTTTTCCCTCCATTAGAGACAGCTCTATTTATCATTTAAAAAAAAAAAAAAACTTCTTCTAGCGATTTTTTTTTCAGTGGCACTTTCAACGAGCAGACAGCTAGGTCAAATAAAAAAAATCGGTCGCTTTCCACTGAACGGAACTCTAATACTGGTATCAAAAGTAGTAAATCAGAGCCCTAAAATAAAATACAGACAAATAGCCGGGACGATTTGTATGCACCGAAGGTAAAAAATCCCCACTATCTAACCTCGAGTATCTTCTCTTTTTTATGCCCGTGGTGAATTGAGCTTGTGATGAGGGCCTGGAGAGTCGTTAGGCATGCTTTTTATTCTTCTTCCCGGCGGTCTACACGTGTAATTCTTCTTCCTTTACACTAAATAAATGGGGAGAAGGGTCAGTTTGTGATCAAATAATCGTCCACTTCCAGGTCAGTCGTGAGTTTCCCCGCACAGCCGCCTTCCGCCGATGCGCTCTCTTGTCATTGCCAATAAAATTTATCGGCAAAAAGGGGGAAACAACGGCAGGAAAGGTCGCAAATATAAATCCAGGCTCGAAAGAAAGTGCTCTCGCCGGAGAAATGAAGGGCCACTTGACAAAAACTCCAGAATCTGTCACTTGTTGTAAGCTTCGTTCACAAGATCAAACCGATGTCCATGTCCATTTTTGTCCGATTTTTGCTAATTTGTCTAATTTCTTCTAGTTAAAATTTATCGGCAAAAAGGGGGAAACAACGGCAGGAAAGGTCGCGAATATAAATCCAGGCTCGAAAGAAAGTGCTCTCGCCGGAGAAATGAAGGGCCACGTGACAAAAACTCCAGAACCTGTCACTCGTTGTAAGCTTCGTTCACACGATCAAACCGATGTCCATGTCAAATTAGGCGTTTTGTCTAATTTGTCCGATTTTTTCTAATTTTGTCCGATTTTTTCTAATTCTGTCTAATTTTTTCTAATATGTCTAAATTTGTCTAATGTTGTCTAATTTGTCTAATTTTGTCTTACTTAGTAGGTTTTGAAGGAGCGCATATTGCAATGAAACTTGATTCGGAGCGAGTAAGGTACGCCAAGTAGATGCATAAATTACATTTTTTATTTACCCAAATGCATTTCAGCCCATAGGGCCATCTTCAGTGGTCTACATGAGGATCACAGACTACAAGCAAATACATGCATAATCTAAGGACATGCAGATGAGAATTGAAAATTACGGGTACTAACTACATTTTGTCTCACTTTGTCTAATTTATTTAGTTTTGTCTAATTTTGTCCAATTTAAAATAGTTTTTGGCATTACTTAGTCATCAATGCTCGTTGAAACCCATTAGGAGCATGATTCTTTCTTGAAATTAATGTTTCTGCTCGACAAAAACAAGCACCCATGGTCATAGCGTATTGTCAACATCTTTGTCTCAAATTGAAGGAAATTCTTTTAAATTGGCATTCGGAATCTTTCGCAAATTTTTTGATAGATATTGCTTTAAACATGCACCATAACCACAATGCTACACACTGGTGAAACATTCTCTTGAGCTACTATTTTGACTATAAGCGACGTTTCTTGTCCACAAAATTTGGGTTTTATAAGTCAATTCGTGCTGAAAGTCAACGCTTTAAGTCAAAATAATATCTTCAAAACATTTTTTTCCAGTACAGTTTTTGTAAGTAAAATTTTGACAGCGATACATTGCTGTAAAATACCTAATTAGTGCTCCGAAATCGCGGGTGTGAAACAACTCAACGATAGTAATTTTGAGGCAATAATTTGTGCACTGATTAATTTAAGCTGTGGCATAAATTTCATGATCAAAAACTGCTACCTAATTTAAGTGGGTCTATATTTCCCGGGTAGAAAAAAATTTGCAAATAATTACGAGGTCGCACAGTAATAGACCGAAAAACTATTAGAAGAATACGCCATTCATCATATTAGTGATCGTATTTTTTGGCTACATCTCTGTAAAAATGTACCAGCGTTATAAGGCCATATCAATGGAGTTTAAACTAACGGACAAGTTAATTGAAACTTATCAGATATATTATCTTGTTGTATTATTATCACATGATATCTATACTGATAAAGAGGCGCTCGGGGTTTACAATATTTCTAGTTGCGCTTAGCTTTAGGTACCGAACTAATCATCGATATTAAGTGGTAAAATAAAATCAACGAGATTTTTTTTCAGAGGCAGTTAAACTTTTACATTTTATCTGAACTATCCTTCATCTATGAAAAGAATGCGTGACAAAAACTTACTACGTGTGACATTCAGTCATAGCTTACTGAAATCATAATTTAAACATGAGAATGGCTCTTCATTCTCCCATCGTCGTTCTAATTATGAGTGATAAGAAAGTGGATGTAAATAGAGAAAAATAAATAAGTTTTATTGAACTTTTCTACGGAACTATATTCTTCCCCGAATTTGAACGCAAAATTTATGGGTTTTCTTATCTTTTAGGTAATTGCACTACGCCAAGTCAAGACACAGCACCAAATTTAAGAGCAGCTTGATCTCGAAGAGGGAAGAAAAGGAAATCTCGTTACTTTGAACCGATTTCCTGATAAATCGTACTTTTTCAGGTCTTACAGGCCATACATTGAATATTATCGTCATTAGTAAAGAGAACCAAAATCGCGAAGACATTAAATTGAGTTAGACGAGTGATCTACAAAAGTGTAGATAAAATATCCGCCGAGAATGCTGAGTGATGCCGGTCTGAAGTTTGCAGTTAAAAGAACGAAGTTTCAGGGAAAGAATTTTGTAAAATTAAGTTTACAGGATCGAGAATTTTAGGTGATTAGTAGTTCCAGCGCAATTCAAATGTAATTTCCCATGTTAAGTGCACGAATCTACATCTATCTAATCCAACTATCTAATTTATCTATATATAATCCATTATAGCTGAACGCGTGTAAGAAGAATCAACCTAACTGCATCAAACTTTGTATTATTTCCTCTCGTGTTTTATTCTTACATCCAAAATTAATCAATAGTTCAACTTGAAATTTTATGAGATTCGCAGAAAGTTTCCGGGCATTCTTTTGCTCCTCCCGGTGAACAAGATAATAAAACTAGAAAGGAAACTAAGCAGCATGATGAATGTTGCAAAGTTTGTTCTAGATAATCTGTCCAATTCAACTTTGCACCCTCATTAGGTACAAAAAGAAACTGGATAACTTTCAAACTCATTTTTTAGGATGCGAAAAAGAGTTTTTCGTCAAAATAATCTTTAAAATTCGATTTCTTGACTTAACTGCACAAAAATTCCTCTACTTGAAATTTTGCCTGCGCGGATTGAGGCAAATTTTCTATGGACGGCCTGACATGCTTAATGCCATCAATGCCATAAGTACAGTAGTTGCATGAAACAAGTTTTCAACTTAAGCAAATGGTCAAATATTCTCACTCAGATTGGAACTTTGAATATTTCTCTTATTTCGACTAGAATACTTTGAAAATGTAAAGAGAAATTATCAGGTGAATCTTGGACACTTTAAAGACCATATTATTTTATTGAGCTCTAAAATTAACATTTCTGCTTGGCATTATTTTAGCAAATGCAACGTACTCACAATTTTAACTTCTGAAAGTTTCTCAGAAACAAATGAAATGATAAAATTTGATAAAATTTCGTAGTCCGAAAGATATACACGTTTAAATTGTTCAAAACTCGAGAGTCCCATAACAAAGGATTGAAAAACTTGTTAGATCTTTAAAAACGTGACTGACTCCCTACAGGCATTTAACAAGATGTGTGCGATCTTAGTGGGAAGTTTCCGATCCCAGGAAAGTGGAATTTTCCCAGGATTGATCCCAATAACTCCCGTCTTAAACCTACAACCAGGGGAAAGTATTTTATTACAAAAATGCACACTCATGCACATGAAAATGATAGTCTCTCACACTTCTACGCGAAGACGTTTCCGGGAACTTTCCTGATGATTCCTGGGAACTTTTCCCATAATTACCGAGAGCTCTTCCTGTAATTCCTAATAATTTTTTCGAGAAATTCCCGGAACGGAAAGTCTCACTGTAATCCCTGGTGACGTTTCCAATAACTTTCGAAAACGTTCTCTATTATTCTCGGTAACCTTCTTGATAATTTCTGTGAACTTCCCCTGTAGTTCCCGCGAACTTTTCCGACGACTTTTCCGATCATTTCTGGGAGCCTCCCTTATAATTACCGGAGACTTTCCCAGGAAACTTTAATCCTTCTGTACTGTATCGCTAGTCACCGAACTGGAAGTTCCGAACTCAAATAGAATAGCGGCTCGGAGGTTCGGGCACAAAAGTAGTACCGTACATCTAAATAAAATTCACTGAAAAAAAGAGAATCTTAAATTTGCCGCCACGAAGTATTTTTTCTTAAATCAAGAATTTTTCTGCTCAATATAAACTACTTTTTATGCTTAAACCAAGCCTTATTTTCCTTGCATCAAGAAAAAATCAGCTTAAATCAATATGAAAACAATTCTTGGCGGCAAATTCAAGAATCTTCATGCTTGAGCCAAGCACCTTTTTTTCAGTGTTCACTGGAAAAAAAAATAGCTTGGATGTAGAGTCCAGACTCTTGAAAACAATGACAAGAAAAAATACTCTTGATTCAATCGGATTTTTGCTTAAATCAAGAACCAAACCTCTCAATCTAAGCGGATTTCCTTCCTATTGATTCAAGCAAAAATCCAATTGAATCAAGAATATTTTTTCTTGTCAGTGTTTTCAAGAGTCTAGACTCTAGATACAATGTGTTTTTTTTTTTTCATTGTGTGTTCGCTTTAAGGTGTACAAAATAGTCTCGACTTACCTCCAGGAAACCTATGCGGGAAGATGCGTCCATGCCTGGACAAGAGCCACGGGTACAGGGGGTAGGTATCCCTGGGCGGCGGGTGCGAGGGGTGATGACTAGAGGGCATGAGGGCCGGCGCCCCCGAGGTCGGGGGGTGCGCCGGGAAGGACCCGTTGTTCAGGAGCTGCTGTTGGAAGTGCTGCGCGGCGGCCGCGGCCAGAATATGGTGTCCGGGGTGGACCAGGGGCTCCGGCCAGAGGCCCTTCTGGAAGCCGGGCACGTGGCCCGGCGGCAGGGCCGACGGCCGGATGACCGGCGGTGGCGACCGGCCCGGGTCCAGGGTCGGCGACACCGACCGACTCGACCGGTGCGACTCGGGGGAGGAATTCACCCGGATCCGGTCGTCCATCGGGGAGGGCGTCCGCGACATGGAGTCGCTCCTCGGGGAGGAATTCACCGAGAGGGAGGTTTTTTGGTTCTGGTTCTGGTTCTGGTTCTCATTGCTCCCGACGATGCTGTCGATGGAGAAGCCGATTTTGGGCTTGGCCGGCACCGCCACGATCGGGGTGGGTGCTAGAGGCATCATTGCCTGGGGTCTCTGTTCCCGCACACGACGAGGGTTCAAGTCCTAACCGCGCACATTCTCGCCGGTTTTATACCGCTTCATCCCCGAACACGAATTGCACTTCGGATCGTCGCACTAATTAGGGAGATCTCATACGTGAGGATGCTGGGAAATAAGTCTATCCGGCGTCAAAATTGCACTAAACTTAAACGGCGTGAGTTAGAATATTTCTTTATAGTATATATATAATTATATATATAAAACGCAATTATATATATTTATTGGAGATAGTTAAAGTCTTCAGGGTTTTTCTTCGTGGGGATGCTGGAAAGTAAGTCTATCCGGCGTCAAAATTGCACTAACTTAAACGGCGTGAGTTAGAATATTTCTTTATGTTATATATATAATTATATATATAAGAATTATATATATTTATTGGAGATAGTTAAAGTCTTCAGGGTTTTTCTTCTTTAGGAACTTTTGGTTTATAATTAGACGATTACACCGGGGGAAATTTAACGTGAATATACACTGATGAGCACGAAGAACTTGAGACGGAGGCGTTCCACGTAATTGAGATGAAAATCGTCGGGAGATTTCACAGCAGTCGAGGGAAATTTGAAAAACTTCGATAGGAACTAGTTTGATATTGGAGAACAATTGAGAAATACACTGATGGAGAGAGGGTGGGAAAATAAAGTTGCAAGGCCACTGACAATTCGACCGCTACGAATTCGCTGCGTAACACTACGGGTGGCAGTTGCACGATTTGAAGTACAGTTCTCCTCGGGGTTGAAACCGGGGTTGAAGAATAATTATCACGAACTGAGTCCGGTCACTGATTCGGTTCACTGTAAATCCTGGCTCGTCGGTGTGAAAAAGCCTCTTGAGACTCGGGGGTTCGGTGCGCGACTGGCGAGGAACACTAACACAAAGCGGAGCAATTAGGTGGCACTGGCACTCGGGGTGGCACTTGGAAGTGGCACTCGGGGGAGGTATAATCCACGGCGCACGCACAAGGCACAACGCGGAACCAAGGAACGCGGAGCTAATCGGTCCAATGTCGACTGACCAGCACTTAGGAACAAATTGATGCTAATGCCTGGCGCTGGGCCGGGTGGGGGCCCGTCGAGGGGGAGGGGGCGAGGCGGGGCCCGGGGGTGGGGCCCAGCGAGGCCCCGCCCCCCGGCGCGCGATTGGCCCGCGCCGCCGAGCGAGATGTAGATGTCACGGCGCGGATAATATCCTCGTTTATAACGCCGCGTCTGAGCCGCGGCCGTATCTATTGAAAAGATGTAAAAAACAATTTGTGCTCCGGGTCTTTTTATGTCTTTTCACACTCGCAGCTCGCCATTCGCTATTCGCGGTGTGCGAGATTGTGCCCGATCCGATAGCTATTCCTGTTCCGGAGTCGCTCCGTAAACAGCGGGCTGATTGTTGGAATTGGTAGACAAAGTGATAGACAAAGAAGACATGGGGAGGATGGAGCGATCCTACCCTGAAAAAAATTCTCGGCGTTTTTACCAAGGTCCGTTGGTACCTTTACTATCTCACTTTTTTTACCAATTATTGGTAATTTTACCAAGACAGACTGGTAAGCTTACCTAAAAACCGGTATGTTTACTGTTCTTTTCAGGTGAGAATACCACTTTTATTGGTGATCGATTCCCGGTAATTTTGCCATTTTATCTCGGTAATTCTACCACAGTCTATAAAAAATATTGGCGTTTTTACCAAGGTCCAGTAAAATTACCGAGAAAGTTCAATAATTTTACCGAGATTTCTCGGTAAAATTACCAATTCCATAAATGGTAATTTTACCAAGAAAAAACTGGGATCAAATAGAACCCTGAATTCTTGGTAATTTCACCCTTTTCTTAGTAAATACACCGAGATTTTTTTTTCAATGTATTGGTTAATTTGGGTGGTTCTCATGGACTAAGAGAGAAAATGATGGACCAGGGTGGCATTAAACGTAAGAAAGAAATGGAAGCTTGGAAGTTTCAGTGAAATATTTCATGGAATTTCACGAGGCTGTGAAATATCATGAACTATTTCATGAAATTTACGGAACTATATGTGCATTATAAGACATGAGCCCGTGCATAAGGGCTCACATCATAATGCACATTTCCGTTTGGCAGAAATACGTCCGATTTAAGTTTCTCGGGGCGTGCATTCTTTATTCCATCGACTGTTACTTTCAAATACTTCATCAATGAAATTGTGTATACATTTTTAATGCATAATTCAGTTTTTTCTTAAAAGAACTGATCGAAGAAATGCATCATTTATCAAGGATGAAAGAGGGGGGGACGAAACACAATACATGTGCCATAAAGAATTTCACGTATCAGGTGGAACCATGGCTCATTCGTTTCCAAGTTCGATTAAAAAGAAAAAAAAAAAGAAAGGAAAAAAAAAAAGACGATTGCTTCCCGATAGACGTAGCAAGAGCAGAATTAGGATATACAAATTCTATATATTTGTTCGTGTTGATTTATTTTATTTTTTTTTTTTCTACTATGGAGCCCTTGAAACAAAGACCAATTATTTTTCAATAGCAATTTCTGGGTTAAATTTTGGAGGAACTAAGCCCTACGGCAAGGGTATGAACGCTATCGTTTCCCCTTCAATTTTTGAAGTAGACCAAAAAAATATACTTCTTGCAGCAATATCACTAGTTATCTAATCGAAGATTCATGTGGTAACGTCTGCAAATTTTACCTCGCATTAGATTATTTTCAACTCCATCTGACAATTTTCAGACTACAGCTCTGGTTTTCATTCACATTTCTATGATAAAAAATATAATTAAAATATATATTTGCTTTCTTTTCATGCATACAGAAACACTACCATACTATATTGTAACTATCATAGACTAGTTCAATGGCGAAACGTGAATGATCGATTATCGATATTTCCCCATTTGAAGCTATGGTAAACATGCATTCGATTATTGAGGTGTTCCTTGCGAACACCCTGTCTATCGATCCTTTCCCATAGATTCAAAGGCAGGTCGATCTATAATCGCAAAGCATGCCACGCCAGTCGCATGCATTTATTTATTAATTTATTTCTGTTATTATCTATTTTTTGACTGTATAAATATATTTACAGTTTTTCAAAGAAATTATCATCATTAGATTTTCCGCTGATAGGATCTTTTCCAGTAAATAGAGATTGAATCGTATAATGCTTGAGTATAGTTTTAATATACTAAATTACAAAAATATAATTAAAATGGGTTAAAAGGAGTTTTGAGTGTTTTTTTTTCTTTTCTTTTCTTTTCTTTTTTTTTTCATTCATCTTGTAGCAAAATAACAAAATTATAAACGCATGTGAAAAGGAAAATATGCGATCACGAAAATTTTACGAGCAACATGAGCACATATAACTTACTATTTCTGCGCACCAACCTGTAACACATACAAATTATACTCAGTGAATCTTTAATTGCTTGAAATAAAAAGGTGTTTTAACATGTGTGGCTACTAGCACATTTGTTAAGAAGCAGGTGTAAATTAAGTACTGCTTCGCAAGAAAAAAGAGAGAAAAAAAGAAAGTAGTAGTAGTAAGATAAGTTTATTTTAAAGCGGTGCTTTAGCATCTAAGGCCATTTCCACCTCTGTGTGTTTACATGGAAATCAAGGTTACATCGTTGAAAATACAAAAGGGTTGAGGAGGAAGGTTAAGAAAGCAAGAAAGTAGTAGTAGTAATATAGGTTTTTTAAAGCGATGCTTTAGCAACTAAATTAAGGAAGAAACTTGACAACTTGCGTAAAATCTAGATATAGTCCGCCTATAAAATCCCTTCAAATAATGCAGGTATCGGCGGCTGACTTCTGTAAGTAGCGAAAATTGTATCCAATTGGATTGAAGGCGTTTCATAAGTTCTCGATAAAGATCTGGGGTCAGTCAACCGTCTGCCATATGGGTCTTCCATCCATTCGACTTACTTAGAATCGTCAAAACTTAAAACTATAGTAAGCATTTGTTCTGTGATTCATTTCCTGTTTTCAGTGTTTTTTCGTTTTTTTGTGGGGTGATTGAGCGCGACAGATAATTTTCTATGCGTCCCGAAGAATACAAGTTAGTGTTTGGTCAACCTTTTTTTGGACCTTACGGACAAATTTTTCAAATGAATAAAAGCGCAAAAATGAATAAAAGTCTTTTGTCCATTTTCTCACAACTGTCATTTTTTATGAATCGTGCTCTTTCTTAGCACTGCAGTACACCCTGAAGTACATTACTTCTCTCATTTTATCTATTGATTGTCAGTGTTTAATATTTCTCATTGGCGAATATTTCCATTGCATAGATCTTCTCACCAAGTCACCAACTACAGCATAGATTACTCATGAGTACTCATGAGTGAATCGCAGTCAAAACTCAAAAGTCGATGCGAACAATAAACTAAACGGAGAATGGATCGCCTTTCAAGAGGGAAAAGTATAAAACACTGTTAAGGAGGAGAAGTTGCAGCTAGATAAAATGAGGGCGCTACATGCTCCATCTTGATTGTGAAACGCAACTAAAAGGGGGCGCGATATTAAATGTGAACCATCATCTCAAAACTCCCTTGTTCGTGAACTTTTTTCCACAGTCATTGCACATCGTGTTACCTATTTTTCTGACACATGGGACTCACTTTGTTGAATGTTGTTCAAAATTGGCATTTATCGATCATATAATGTAAAAATATTGCAATTTCATGGTAAAAAGAAAAATTCGCAATTTGATTGAAAGAGAGCGCAACTTTATTTCAATACTTCCATTGCACAGCACTACTTGGGATCAGGTTGGTAAAAAATCAGTTTTTTCAAAGCACTTCATCGGTGCTTACCCAAAAAATTCAGAAAGCCTTTCAGAGATTTTTTTTTTATTTTTAACATAATTGATTCATTAAATGCCGCCACTACCTACTTTACAATAATGGTATCTGTCAGCTACGTTTAAGGAGTATATAAGTGTTAATAGTGGCTAATGTGTAATTCTATCATTAGATTATTTCTATGGTACATAGTTGTATAAATAGTTTTCCACTTTTTTAAGGTCTTTTAGGGGAAAAATAGTGGAGAACTTCTTATCAATTTTCATGACTGAAATTGTTAGAGAATGGGGTTTTACCGGGCTTAAATCCTGAAAATTTTCCGGAGGCGCCCCCCCCCCCGACCCAACCTGCATCTGGGGGGTATTCCATACTCCCCAGACCCCCCGGTGGGATGTTTGTCTCTCCCCCCCCCCCCCCCCCAGAACCTTATCCTGTATACGCCACTGGTGTGAAGCAGTGGCGTGGCGTGCTGTGCGATATATAGATTGTTATGCCATTCAAACCTATGGAAAAGGATTTATAATCAGGGTGTTCGCAGCGAACACCTTAATAATCGATTCTTTTACCATAGGTTTAAATGGCAGAATATCGATATATCGCAAAGTACGCCACGCCACTGGTGTAAAGTTCTATCTCTTCAAATGGTAGGTCACCATGAACAGTGAATCACAATAGAGGGGAAGTCAAAGGTATTATCGCAGCAAAAAAAGAAAGTGGTTGAATCTCTTTTCTCATACATCCTGGACTGCAAAGACGATGTGTTCACATCCGAGCGTTACCATATTTCTTCCCATAAATTACAAATTAGCCGAATTTTTTTCTTTAAATTTGGCAGAAAATTATTTTCGCAGTAGAATCTGGCGTATCCTAATAATTCAAGGCAAATGTCCATTACTTCTCTCGGTATTAATTTTCATTTGGCGAGGTGGATTTTACAAAACACTCAAATTTTTGTACTGTTGTTTCCTTCAGCGTGGTTGAGCCCATAAATTACATCCTATTATCAATTTTTCCGCAACCTTGACGCAAAAACACGAGAAGAAATGTTTAAAAAATCCCGTGGTCGCGACTGTCTGGATAGCACCAAGTCATGTAGACACGCAAAAAATTGTTTAATTAAAAGCACTCCGAAGAAATGATCTAAACGATTTCATGACACGTCGACCCATTTCAATGATTTTTTTCGTTCCCAAGAACACCGAGAGAAGAATTAACAGAAAAATCGTAGAAAATTCAAGTTTTCCAACATTTTTTGCTCCTGTCCATTAGTCACGTACTTATAGCTCAAATACAGAGGAAATCAGCTTTTTTTCTAAATCGCTTGGAAAACGCTTTTTTGCTGTTATTTGCCACAAAAATGAAAAACTGCGTATTTGATGAATGCGCGCGGTGGATGAGTTGGATGTATTTCTATCAAACGGAACTATGTGCATTATGACGTGAGCTCTGTTATACACATATTCTTATGGGTCTCAGGGCTCATGTCTTAATGCACATAGTTCCGTTTGGTAGAAATACGTCCAATTGCAAAAGGAGTTAAAAAGTCAATGGATCACTAGACAATGTACGAAGTTAAGCATTCTGATACATGTTTCCTAACCAAAATTTTACGTAGAGCACGAGCTGCGCAACGAAAATGACTGATTTTAACTCCTAATTAAGATATTTGGACGTACTTAAACGAGGATAACCTAAAGAATTAACCTAAAAGAAGATATGTTCTACGCAAACCCTATGCGCATAGTTCTTTTTAGCATAAATACGTCCATTTAATGTTTCTTGACGCGTGAGTTCAAACCTCCCACTCATGGAAACTCGATAGTCTACGAGAGTCAAATTGCGTACTAAACTTTACCATGACAATCTCTGCGATATGAAAATATGGCAACCTCAATCTTGACGCTTTGGCTCAGCTACAGCAAATTGTTTATGCTCGATTGAGAGACCTGCCGAAACTGTTGTGAGGCGCGATTTGACTCACGTAGAGAATTGCGTTTCTTGTGACCGGGCGATCCAAATTTCCCGTGACCAATGTAAAATAACGACAGAGCACAGGGGAGAAGCTCATGAGCCGTTCGCAGCGCGCAAGGCGCACAACCTGCCTTTCATTATTACACTTCATCTAGCGTTGAGAGTTCACTAATTACTTTACACGACCAGTGTGTAATTTTAAAAGTCGAAAATTAAAAAAAAAAAAAAAAAAAAAAAAAAAAAACAAGCAGTGAACTCCAACACAATGTGTTGATAAGGCGCGTCATTAACTCGCACATATCAACCCCTTTAGTTTTCATTTACAGAGATTTCAAAACAGGCAAACAGCACAACAAGAGAATTCACGATCCAACACTGCGAGGTCAAAGACGCACCTTGACGAGACCGTGTATTGTGAATGTAGAAAGCTATTCGATCGAATTTAAGTTTTTTGATCTGCCTCAAGCAAAATCTTATCAGATTCTTGAAGAAAAGTGCTACGGAATAATTTAAGCGAAGAAAGGAAAAATTCTGTCGAACTCCTAGAAGATAAAGTCGATTTAAAGGTATTCTGGGGCTAAAATACCCAAATCACCGGTAGTAAAATCCCGTTATATTATTGAAAAGAAATTGACTCGATATAAATGCAATTGCATTAAAGACGTCTTGATTTTGTTATTTTAAACGTCTTTCCATGCAAAGAAGTTCAACCATGTCGTTGCTTTATTCATTCATGAATTGAAAGTAAGCAATCTACATCCCGAAAATCTACTGATTTGCCGTAAAAAATTGCAGAAACTTGATATACCAGGTCGATGCACCCACTCGTTGAATTTACCAACCAATTTCGTGAGTGCAAATGTGTAAAAATCAATATGCTATAGTCATTTTGGGTGCATTTATTTTTCATGAAACAATAATAATTTCAATCCCGAAAAACCATCAATTTTCCGTATAAAATCGAAAAAATCAAAATATGTCGACTCCCCGACGTGAAAATTAGATTCTACGTGTGTAAATACTTATGTATCGATATGCTGAACAGAAACTATGTGTGGACACAGTCAGAAGCCCGCGGCAACATTAATTCAACAGAAAAACTGTAAAAATTAGATCGGATTTTAGCCGCTTTGCCCGCCTCTCCTCGTTACTTACAACAAACCGTTCTTATACTCATCTCAAAATTTTTCTCAGAGCTTTGGGTTATTATCAGCTTCCATTTAAACTCCGGTTCGATGGCCGAATCGGCTGCCAAAAAAGCAAGCCACTGTTGAAGGGTTCTATGAGAAATTCGTGATATTATCGGCTCTCAGGAAATCACCCCATGTCTAAAATTGGTGGTATAAATGTTTAAGTTCTTAAAATAATCGTATTCAAGAAACTAAGGAATTAAACTATGGAGTCAATTTCTTTTTAATAATATAACGGGATTTACTACCGGTGATTTAGCTATTATAGCCCCAGAATACTTTTAAAGCGGCTTTGCGTTCCAGAATCTCGACGGAATTTTTTTTTTTTTTTTTTTGGCTTAAACGATTCAAGAGACATTGTAGTTAAAAATATAACGATTTTTCGATTTGGACGTATAAAAAATGTTTAACTCGTTCAGGCACACCGTGTATTGTATGGAGTACTGCTGTTATTCGACCGTTGTCTTCAGGTCAAAATTCTTACAAAGAAGCCCCTTGCAAGAGGCGAATTTTTTGTAATTTCTCCCAGTTTTTTCAGCGTTAGGTATATAAATGAATTGCTTGTCAAATTCTGAGGTCAATTATATTTAATTGTAATTTATACTTTCTTTTTTTCCCCTTCATTTTATTTTTCGTATCGAGAAGTCGAGGTTTTGTTGATTTCTTCGGATTTCGATTACTGTAACTTCTCTTCTATTCGGCCGATTTTTATGAATGAGGTCTCTTTTTATTTGTGTTTTAACGGAGAGTAAGGAAAAAATTGCTAAATACACGCGAAACAATTTTTTTTGAAAATTGGACGAATCCTAGCGTGACGGTGAAATGGTTAATGAAGCGTGAGTAATTGGGGTACGGGTATCGGCCGCGTTGGGACCCAAGGCGGCCCAAGGCCCATTGTTCTTCGTGACGCCGACGCAGTGATCAGGAGCGTGGGGACGAGAGGGCTGAGTGGACTCCTGTATGAGCCAGGTTTAGCAAATGGTCTAATGAGTCTCGAGGCTCATCACAGATTGCACTTACCACTATCCTGCTGGCCCCGGCTATCAGAGCAAGGAGTACCAACTTTTGAAAAGGATAACAGTGGTGTGGAGATATGTCAAAGCAACGTTTTGAACAAAACGGAGTGAGTGAAATTCTCATTCAAGGAGTGCCGAACTGCAGGCTGATTATTTTCCGCGTCGATATCCGAGTCGATAAGTTAGCGACTCACGGATAACGACTGAATTCTAACGACGTCCTTTAGCCGAGTGATCATTTACATCGAATTCCGCTGATCGTTATTCATCGTTCGATAACTTACCGTCGTTAAGTTAGCGATCTGGATCCCCACGTTGCCGACGTGAGAGATAATAATCAACCAATCAGAGAGCGTTTACGATACAAGCAGCGCTCCAACTGCGCGGCGGCGTAAGTTGAAAACAACGCATCTCTTTTCTTGACGTCACGCGGGTATGTTTTTAGGTTAGGTTAGCTTGCCGCGAATCGTTAGCTTAGAGGTTGCCGTAGAGCAACCTTTAACTTATCGACGGACTCAAATATCCCGCCACGGTTTAAACGATCGGCGCGGAGTGAAATAATCGCTCGATTATACTTTTGCCGCTAACGACGGCGTTAACGTAACGATTTCAATATCGACGCGGAAAATAATCAGCCTGCTGGTCAGCCATCCTCGAATCAGTTCGCTTGCTTCCGCTTATATATGCATATTTTAAATCAGCGCGTCGTACTCTTAGGCTTTTTTTAAAAAAACCAAGTAACGTAGACTCTTGGTATTCACTGCACATAAACTAGCGAGCCCTAGAATGAGAAACAACTTTAAATCATAATTATTGACGGATAAATAAACTTTTTACACGCTTTGGAAAATCTCAGAAGTTCGCGGTAGTCACTTTTCGGTAAGGAACTAAGGGACTCGGTTATTGTATCGAGCAGGGTTCGAAACGATCGCAAAGGCGGTATACTACGTATACGCGCCAAAAAAATTACACGATACACGAGTCTCTTTGTCAGGGAGTCCTCTCCGCAAGAAATTGGTCACCACCCGCCCGCCGGGATAGCCGCGGCGTGCTGCTAGCGCGAAACGCGCACAGACGCCTACAAACCTAAAGGGCTACTTCACGCATTGCGCAATGCTTGAAGTATCCCCTTCGGTTTGTAGGCGTCAGTACGCTTTTCGAGCTGGCAGCACGCCCCACCGCAGCGTGCCATGAACTTGCCCACAATTTCTAGGTCAGGTTGATAAAATGTCGGCAATTTGACATCAAATTCGAAATTAGCGACTCAAAATGCATCTGTCTCGAAACTTTCGTGATGTTTCAGTCATTATCAGACTTATTTCTTCCTACTCTTGAGTTTTGGGCCGTAGTGTGCCGCGGCTCATGAAAGTCTCCCCTGTGCTCAACCGGTAAAAGAAAAGCCTTATTATCTTAGTTAGGATTTGACTTCAGTAATTATCGACGCAAGACTCGTGTTTTACGTGAAATCCTTATTGAGAAACATGTATTAGAATGCTTAAGTCCGTACCTTGTCTAGTGGTCTATTAAAACCATTCGAGTAAAATTTCAGAAAAATTACACAATCCAAAATCTGGATGTGGAAAGGTTCAGAAATTATTTTTCAATAAATTAAGTAGGATTACTTTCATAACCGTGGTAGGCTGGTCAGACGAGAGGAATTTCACGACCTGGTGCTTTCGGTTTCTCATCAAAGCGATCGCTAAGAAGCTTCCACTTGACGTTGGGTTCGATTTTGTGATACAAATATTTCAACTCCTATGTGTTGCACAGTATCAAGCGTAATTGAAGGCGTTTTATGTCTTGATGTCCTACACGCAATGATACAACACCCCAGCGACGACGCGACGTTATGAGAAGTCTGACACTTGACGTTGGGTTCGATTCTTTGATACAAATATTTCAACTCCTCCGTGTTGCACAGTATCAATCGTATTTGAAGGCGGTTTTTACCCTGATGTGCCACACGGAATGACGCAACAACATCATGCGACAGACATTTAGTGCTTTCGGAATATTGGCTCTTCGCAGAAGATCTAAGAACAGAATACCGAAGTAGAGCTATGCAAAATTTTGGTGTCGTCAGTTAATATTTGAGAGGGTACGCAACCCCCTTTCACTATAAATTTCTATCAATATCTACGAATAATCTAATTTAATAATAATCTTTGATTTTAGCCTTGTTTCCCACTGATTTTTTGTGTTTTTGTCGTATAAGTTTCGGGCGACCATTCCTTACCTCTCTTCTTCTTGTATCTACAAATATCTATCCCCTAACGTAACGTAACCTAACCTAACCTAACCTAACCTAACTCGCCAAACCGGCGTTTTCCTACGTATAAGAGCGGTGCACACCCCCTAAAAATATTCCGTAATTATAAATCAAAGGCGCGGCTTGCTTTGCGATATATCGATTCATCTGCCATTTAAACCCATGTGAGGGATCGATTAACAGCGTGTTCGTAACAAACACCTTAATAATCGATTCTTTACCACAGCTTCAGATGAGGATATATCGATAATCGATCAAATCCCCGTTGATAAAATTAAAATTTTCAGGAAAATTTGTGAATACTTTATTCCAATTTTGCAGAGAGTTCATGCGAAAAATCTAAATGATCTGAACATTTCAAGATGAAAAAGACATAACTTCTCAAAACCCAATTTTTTCCTGAGAAATTTGGCAACGTCTGCATACGGCATATTTTTCCTTGGAAATGCCGTCGGATAAAATATTTCGTGTGTGCGTGTTCCTGAGGACTAAAATACTGTGGCAGAAAGAGGTAACATGAGACTTGTCACTGAAACTTTCAGTAACCTCGGCCTCCTTTTTCCTCTTTTTTCCTCAAGTGTGTGTAGGTATATAAAAGGTATTTAAAGCTTAGTGGCTCTAGTAGTCGTCGGGCTGGGATTGAAACTTCGTGCCAGAGGAGAATGGAGGCCTTCTATTACACACTGATTGCGTCGGTTTCGTTAATTCTCTACCACAATGGAGAGGCGGTGAGCGAAAAGTAGAATACAAATTATAGCAGATAAGTCAGCATGAATGTAAAAAATTCGGTATTGAACGATTGGCACACTACATACATGGATCAATAAGGGGCTTGGAGGACAAGGCTCATAAGTGCAGTTTTTGAAAAAATAGAGAATGGACCACTAGACAAGGTACGAATTTCAGCATTCTGATACTTGTTCCTCAACCAAAATTTTACGTAAAACACGATGCGTACAACAAAAATTACCGATATCAACTCCTTACGAAGATATTTAATGATTCTTGATTCGTGAATTCAAACCATCCGCTCATAAAAACTCAATGCTCTACGTGAATCACATCGCGCGCTGAACGTCATCATGACAGTCTCTGCGATATAAAAATCTGGCAACCTCGATCTTGACGCTTTGGCTCAGCTGTAGCAAATTGCATATAGTTTGAACAACACATGGTGGGCAATGAACATGCTCGATTGAGAAGCTTGCTGAAACCGTTGTAGTTGCGCGATTTGACTCACGTAGAGCTTTGAGTTTCTTGTGAGCGGGCAGTTCAAATTCCTTATAACCAGTGTGAAATAAAAAGTCAATGTCATCGTTAGGAGTTGGTTTCAGTAATTTTCGTTGCGCAATTCGTATTCTACGTGAAATTCTGGCTAAAGATCATGTATCAGATTGCATAAATTCGTACCTTGTCTAGTGGTCCATTATAATGATTTTAAGTAAAACTAATCTAAATGCATATTCTGTGAAAAATTCACTCCTAAATTCCAATTTGAATGCATCAAAAAGTCAGTTTGATCTTTCCTTCCGCCATGCGGATACATTATTTCGGAACTTCAAATACGTATGTGACGCTGAATGTCTTAAAATATATTAACTAACTAATTATTTCTCGAAATAGCAAGAACTCCACTTAAGCGTCTTGTCCCCCAAGCCCCTCGAATAAAAATGTAAATATCTAAAACGGTCGGTTAGAGGAGAAAGCAGCTCTCATAATAAGTTACCTATGAGTGAGCAGCTGAAGTTATGGACGGCTCTTGAACCCGCGGGACACTGAACCCAGAGTCTAACATCTTAAAACCTTTGACAAAAAAAATACTATCGATTCAATCAAATTTTGCTTGAATAAAAAGGAAATTCGCTTAGATTAATAGGCTTGGCTCTCGATTCAAGCAAAAATCCGATTAAATCAATAGTATTTCATCTAGCAAAATTTTTCGAGAGTCTGGACTCGGAATCCGAGGGACTTTTTTTCCAGTGTATGTAGCTCTCGAAATGCCGGCAGATCGCTGCCAAAAATCCATTTCAGTTGCCCTCAACATGTCGTGCGTTCTTTTCGTCAAAGGCCACACTTCACTACCATAGAGCACGATCCTTTTAACGATGGCGTCATATATCCGGTGCTTGTAAACCTTTGAAATGCTCTGATCCCAGAGCACCCCGTTCAGTATCGCGCTGGCTCTCCTGCCCTGGATAATCCTGTCCTTAATTGAGGACACCGCACCAAGAACAGCCTATAACTTGAAACCGCGTTTTGAGAAAAACGCATTTAAAGGTTTGTTTTTGATGTGCTGCGCAGACTTTTCTATGCAGGTACCCTGTTTTGGTGTTTTTGGGTGACCTAACCCTTCTGTTGAAGGCTGCCGGGTACATTTTGCGATACATTTTGGGTTTACACTCTAATACATTTAATTTAAATAAACGGTTTTTAGGCCATTATTACGCCCAACAGTCATTTTGGTGGCAATATGAAGTATAAATCATTTTAATCACGCATGATTAACGCAAAATGAAAGAATATCGATCGTGAGTAAAGAAAGGGGTAACTAGCACCTTATAGGCCCTTCAGTTTATAGGCCCGCTGATAGGTCGTTCTTGCACCCATCGATTCAGTGGCCTGATATAACTCGGAAAAAAAGTTGTTCGACCTCAAGCCGTTACCTATCTATATTCTATCGCTACCACAGCATAGTCCAGGGTACGTAGAATCCGAAAAGCAGATGGGCGTAATAACGACCTATACGCCTAAAGGCTGTTCTTGTGCGGTGTCCTCAATTGTAATATTCCGTCACATTTGTACGGCGCAATGATACAACTATTTGAACTCTCCGGAATGCGTGAGGTATCACGCCGCATTTGAAGGCGTTTTCAAAACAGCCAAGTTCCGATATCTAGATTATCGTTTTGCATAGTTCATATTCATTTGTTTTCATTTCTAATCACTTGTTTATTTATAATCCTCCTATAAAAATTACCCATTTGCTACATACAATCCTAGCTGGAGTGCACTTCAGCTATGCATTCACCACTGCAAAAATGTCAAAGGAAATCGACAAGTCCAGCGTGCATGGAGGGTATTTCCGTTTTAATCTTCCGTCACATTCGTACGGCGCAATGATACAACTATTTGAACTCTCCGGAATGCGTGAGGTATCACGCCGCATTTGAAGGCGTTTTCAAAACAGCCAAGTTCCGATATCTAGATTATCGTTTTGCATAGTTGATATTCTTTTGTTATATACCGTACCACTTGTTTATTTTTAATCCTCGTATAAAAACCACCCATTTGCTAAATACAATTCTAGCTGGAGCGCACTTCAGCTATACATTCACCACTGCAAAAATGTCAAAGGAAATCGACAAGCACAGCGTGCATAAAGGCTATTTCAAATGAGGACACCGCACCAAGAACGGCATATGACTTGAAACCGCCTTTTGAGAAACACGCATTTAAAGTTTTGTTTTTGATGTACTGCCCAGACTTTTCTATGCAGGTACCCTGTTTTGGTGTTTTTGGGTGACCTAACCCTTCTGTTGAAGGATGCCGGGTAGATTTTGCGATACATTTTGGGTTTACACTCTAATATATTTAATTTAAATAAACGGCTTTTAGGCCATTATTATGCCCAACAGTCATTTTGGTGGCAATATGAAGTATAAATCATTTTAATCACGCATGATTAACGCAAAATGAAAGAATATCGATCGTGAGTTGGTAAATAGCACCTTATAGGCCCTTAAGTTTATAGGCCCGCTGATAGGTCGTTCTTGCACCCATCGATCCAGTGGCCTGATATAACTCGGAAAAAAAAAGGTTTTTCGACCTCGAGCCGTTACCTATCTACATTCTATCGCTACCACAGCATAGTCCAGGGTACGTAGAATCCGAAAAGCAGATGGGCGTAATAACGACCTATACGCCTATAGGCTGTTCTTGTGCGGTGTCCTCAATTGCCCTATCCATCCTTCCATCCTGATCTAGCCAGACACCGAGATACTTATGATCGTCACACTCTTCGATGCGCCGTCCATCCTCAAGCTCCATGCTTTCCCGTTGATGCGCTGCTCCCACAACCTGCAGCTTCTCTGTCTTGGACACACTAACATCAATGCCTCATTTCCGATATTCTTCGACCAACTTCCGCACCATGTAATCTGCATCTTCTGATTGACAATTTGAGTCATTTTGTATTTACATTAACTAACAGCGTCTGCCATTTTTGGGCACTAGAAGGCTCTGGTCAGCCTAAGATGACTGAGTCAATCAGAGGTGGTACCAGGAGTGGTCATACTCTCCCTGTAAAGGTATTGTACATTTACCCTCCGAATTAGAGTACCTACATCAGTTGTCATGACCCACCTAGGGAGAGTACGGACATGTCGATAATTTGTGGATTCGGTGAAGGAGCTCTTATGGCCCAAAAGGGCAGCCAATCTATGAATTCGAATTATCCAGAGTGATTTATTATTACAATGGAGATGTTGCATGTGTGAGGAATTTGCGATTTGACTGTTAATTCTTTTGTAAAAGTTCGCGAGAAACACGATGGTGCCACTGGTTTTCTCTCCAACTCCCAAGCTCAAACAAAACTCTCAAGTTGAGGCCAAAATTGAGGGGATATCTCACGCTATCCCGAGAGTCCACCTCTACATCAAGACAAACTCTCGATGCAAAGATAGGGAGCAAATACATTAGCAGGGTTGCCGTGTTTTCAGTTTCAGAGTCCCCAAATAAGGTGGCAGCCTTGTCAATGTATTCGCCCCCTATCTTTGCATGGAGAGGTTGTTTTGATGTAGAGGTGGACTCTCAGGGTAGCGTGGGATATCCCCTCCATTTTGGCCTCACTTTGAGAGCTTTTCTTGAGCTTGAGAGTTGATTTCAGAGAAAACCAGTGGCACCATCGTGTTTCTCGCGAACTTTTACACAAGAATCACCAGTCAAATTGCAAATTCCTCACACGTGCAACATCTCCATTCTTTCCTGGTTTGGTGATCTATTTCTTCCTTTCGTCGATGAGCAGATGATGGGACCGCCGCCCAACTACCAGCCACTCATCCAGGCTTACGACATCGCGGATGGCCAGTGCAGCGGTATCACCTCAAGCACGCCAGGGACGATCAAAACAACGGCATCCGAGACTTGTCGTCAGGCTTTCCTCATGCTGGATCAGGCCGGGATGAACGTCTGCCACGGGGGGTCCGAGGCCAAGTGCCGCAGACTTGCAGGCCACAGCCGTTACGAATGCACCGTTAAGATGCCACGCTGCTGGGCCAATCTATCTCCGAGACCCAGGACCCTCCTCGAATGCGCCGAAAGTAACCTCTTCAATTTGCTCAACAGGAGACGCCCACGGCGTGATGATGGTGCCAGTGGCTCAGGTTATGCTGGAGCCAGCGGCTCAGGTTATACTGGTGCCAGCGGCTTAGGTTATACTGGTGCCGGCGGCTCAGGTTATACTGGTGCCGGCGGCTCAGGTTATACTGGTGCCGGCGGCTCAGGTTATACTGGCGCCGGCGGCTCAGGTTATACTAGTGCCGGCGGCTCAGGTTACTTTGGTGCCGGCGGCTCAGGTTACTTTGGTGCCGGCGGCTCAGGTTACTTTGGTGCCAGCGGCTCAGGTCGCACCAGTCCACAGCATGCATCACCTCCACCATCTCCTCGAAATCCTCCATCCCAGTATTTTCCGTCATACCACTATCCCTCCCCACAGCCTGCATCACCTCCACCATCTCATCAAAATCCTCCATCCCCGTATTTTCCGTCATACGAGAATCCCTTCCCACAGCAGTATCAATCATCTGGACAGGGAGAATATTCTCCATCTTCTTCAAATCTTCAATATCCTACAGCATCTGAAATCTCTAGGTGGGGAAGCTCGTTTTTTGATTTTTCACTGCCTCCAACAACTCAAGAACCTGGACTTGCGGATTCTAACCTCGTGAGGGATGAGAATTTTAGTGTGGCTGACGTACCGTATGGAACACCTCCGTCTCCTCCTGAGCCTGACATATGTGTGGATGACATACCGTACGATTCACCTATATTTGTGGGTGATGACCCAGCGCATGCAGGTACGTTAACGGACGTGAAAATTAAATAATGCATGGGAGCTTTCCTTGAATTTAGACTAGTTTTCCTTGAAATCATTATTATCTCAATTTTTTTCAAGAACTGAAATTATGCGCATTGTCCTCCAAGCACCACACCTATAGTTCCCCCCCCCCCCCCCCGCGTGAAACCTAAAGGTAAAACCGGCGGCTTTCTAAGTTTTAAAAAAAAACTAAGAAGCAAAAAGTCGAAGACAAAATTTTTCTGTGTGCCACACCTACGTCATCAACGAATTCCAAATTGCCTGAAATGTAACTACCTCTTTTTGTTCTCGACATAAGTGATGTTTAAAGTACTTGAATAAAGAGAGGGTGGACACGAAGGGATCCATTCATGAGTGGTCAATGTGGGAATTTGAGAACAGCAACTTTGCCAAATTGTACGTGATAATGAACAGGGCCGGATTTTCCTACTGGCCTCCTGTATTTTGCCGCCCCCTTCTCATTCGTTTTGAAACATCAATAAAAACCATCAAGTGAACGTGCCGGAGGGGAGGGTTGCATAAGACGCGTTTACTCGTGTTGAACACATTTTTTGGGAAAGCCCTGTCAACACTACTAGCAAAGGGTCACGGAACTTTGCGCGAAAGTCAACTTTCGTAAACCTATCTCTAATGGACAAGGCCTTCCATTCATAAGAAATGAACGAAAAAATTATGAAAGAACGAACCAAGGTAGATTTACACAGGTATGGACAGAACTTAACAACTGGCCTCTGATTGGCTCTCCAGCGGCCCCTTAACGTCAGCCATTTTGAATGTTTTGATTATTTTGATTTATTATGTTCGGTTTATCGTTTGTCAAAATTTTGTGGGATTTTTTGCACAATTTTGATAATGCGATATTAATTTTACTGTTTAAACGCACAAACGTTTGAATGTTAATATGATTGTAATTTAATTAAAAAACGGGCCCCGTAACCTACGTCACGTAGTCATGTGACACGTACTGAGGCTCATGGGAAATTTTCAACTTTTCCATACCTGTGTAAATCGACCTTGAGAACGAACACACAATTTGGTGTAATGATTTTAACTTCCGCCGCTGCGTAGCGCCGACCGGCCCGTGTTTGGCGCAATGCGTGAAGTATCCACGCAGTCTTGTAGGCGTTATGCGTTTCACGCTGACCGCACTGTGTTTGGCGCAATACGTGAAGTATTCATGCATTCTTGTAGGCGCTATCCGTTTCACGCTGACCACAATAATCGCACTGTGTTTGATGCAATGTGTGAAGTATTCGTGCAGTCTTGTGGGCGCTAATATGTGTTACATGCCGATTGCCGCGCCGAGGGCTTCTCCTTTCATCTCAAGTCCTCGTTATCATTTCTCCCTAAGTCGCGCGCCGTTCCAGGCCAAATTGTGTGTTTGGTTTCTATCTTAACTCGACTAATTAAAGGTGCTGTCTCTTGTATCACTGAAAGACGACAAAATTAGAAATTACTATACTCTCAGGAAATGAAAGATTTTGTAGCCTTTTCTCGTTTGTAATAATTTTTTTTCTAAATCCGTTTTTTTTTTTCATACCTTCATTTAAAAAATTGCGAAATTTGCCGCCCCCTAGATTTGCCGCCATGGGTCGCGGCCCATGTGGCCACCCCCTTAATCCGGCCCTGATAATGAATATCAAAACTAAGGTGGGCGGATGGGCGGTGTTGCATGTGGAATGGTTTAGAGAAATGCGGATTGAAAGGATCGAAAGAGAGATGGGTCTTGTGGAATTGTGCAAGGAAATCTGAATTGAATTTGGCATTCTTCCTTTCATTTAATCGTTTATGTATTGACTGTCGCAGCGATTAACCCCACATACCAGGATGTGGTCGTCAATGCCGCCAGCATGAAAACCAAATGTTGTAGGCGCACCGTCGCCCGGAGGGTTTTTTGTTTTGTTGTATAATAGAGGTTGGCAGGAAGTTAAAAACTCGAACCAAATCCACTCGCGATAATTTGCCTATAGATATTAGCAGATTTCTGTACCTGTTCCAGTTCTTCTCAACTTACATATTAGAGGCTTCAAAAAAGCGCTTAGATGCTTTTTACAGTACTCCTACGATAGTGTGACACAGTGTGTCACACTACCAAAGCTAGCCATCAAAATATCAAGGTCAGGTGTACTGCCGAGCAAAGGAAGAACGCCGTATGAACATTCGAGAGTTGCCAGATTTCCTCCGAATAAAACATGTATTTTTGAAAAGGATTAAACGTATGTATCCTTGGAATTTTCAGACATTTTAGACGAAATTGCCAACAAAATTGTCTGTAAAATTTGAAGAAAATTGGTTTCGATTTTCCCAGTAAATTACATTTTTTGGTGGAAATTTGGCAAAGTCTGAAGGTTCATACGGCGTTCTTCCTTAGCGTGGCAGGGTTGTGATTAGCTTATTCGATAGCGTGGACTAATCACAGCACTTGACCCTGACATTTTGATGAAGTATTTTGATAGTGTGACACAGGTTTTTGAAGCCTTTGGTTTGTAAGTAGAGAGGAACTTTTACTTCTCGTCATTTTTGGCAGAAAACGTCCCCGGACATATTTGCATTATTGCGGCTGTAAATTACGACGGCTTGTTTTTTTTTCTCTCTAAAACCTAAGTTGAGCTGTAAAATGGATTTTATGTTTTATTTAGAAGACGACGAAGCCGTGGAAGGAGGACAGTACGAGTGCGATAGACCCGGATGCACAAAGGCTTATGACACTGATAAAAAGCTCCGAAAGCACATTAGACATCACGAAGTGATCGAGGAAGGTAGAACAATCTGCTCCGAATGCCAGAGACGCTTCTGTTCGAAGCAAGCCTTGAAGCGCCATCTATCATCGACAGAGCACCTCCAAAGTGAGTGTACTTCAAACCGTTTACCGTAATACCGTTTCAAACTCGCAAAATAGTGTGCAACCATACTACCTTGCTAAGGAAGGACGCCGTATGAACATTCGAGCGTTGCCAAATTGTCTTCGATAAAATGTTTAATTTTGAAGAGAGTTATGAATATTGTCTTGAAATTTTCAGGAGCCATGGATGAAACTAGGGGGCTATGCCCCCTAGCTGCCGGCGGTGCAACCCCCAAAGGGCGCTTCCGCTCTCTTAGGCCCACGTCAACAAAAGAACGACCAAAAAAATGAAACGATTTCATACCCGACCCTCATTTGTCCAATCTCCCTCCAGCCGGAAGCGGTTGGACCAATAAAAAAGGAATGAAAAAATCGGCATTTATTTCGAACTTCACGCCAAGACTGAAACGAAACGGAACGGAGCGCATCGTCGCTTTTAGATGGTCTGTTCTGTAGCAATGGACTATACCAGTGGCGTGGCGTGAATTGCGATAAAATCGATTGTTATGCCATTTAAACCTATGAGAAAGAATGATTATTAAGGTGTTCGCAGCGAAACTGTTTATCGATCTATTTCCATAGATTTAAAGGCATAACAAGTCGATATATCGCAATTCACGCCACGCCACGCACTGGGACCATACCTCAATTCATTATCCTATTAGAGACAAGATTCAACATTTCCCGCTTAGTTCAAATTTTCCGCTAATTTTAAATTCCCGCCATTTTTCATTGGCGGGAATTTCAAATTTGCCCCCTTCCTAAGCTCTCTGGCCTACTCTTATGTAAAAAAAAACCTGGGTCCTATCTTCAAATTCTTAAATACAGCGGGCTCATGTAGGGTCTATCACCTGTCAGTAGCCGCGAAATCATAAAAATCGGCCAACTAGAACACTCAAACGAACTATGACAAAAAATAAAAATCTATATATACAATGTTTAAATGGGAGAATTCACAACTATACTTTACCACGCGTAATATAAAAAAACCTGGGTCATGTTTTCAAAATCTGAATAAAGCGGGCTCTTTTAGAGATCATTGCCTGTCGATAGCCGCAAAAATCATGCAAATCAGCCTTGGTAGAAGGCTGGAATTAAGCGTTACCAGTTATGCAAAAATGCAAAATTAGGAGGTCTCGGAGCTCATGGATGGGTGGATTGCAAATAAAATAATGTAAAAAAAAACTTGGAAAGGAAGTATTCATAAGTTGACCAGGAAATTCGTGTTTTATCAGAGAAAATTAAGCAACACCTGAAGGCTCACACGAAGGTTTTCCTTAGCACGGCAGAACAGTGGTGCCGTGCTAAGGAAAAACGCCGTATGAACCTTCGTCAGTTCCCATATTTCCTTTTACTAAATACGAATTTTCAAGAAATTGGAGAATATTTTCCGTTCATTTTTTCAGAGAATTTTCTTTGTATTTAGATATACATTATCTGAAAATTTCAATAAAAAATAGTCATAACTCTCTTCAAAAATAAACATTTTATTGGAGAAAATGTGGCAACTCTCGAATGTTCATACGGCTTCTCTCCTTAGCACGGCGGAATGGGTCACTATACCTTCTGTTTTTTATTTAATATTCTGAAAGTACCAGATGAGTAGATTACGTGGTGCGTTTATTGCGTATTTTGGAGCCAAAATCTTGGACATGCCAACTTTTAAAAAGCTCGAAGCCTCGGAGGAATTTCATCGTGCCAATTGCCAAAACCGCGGGAAAATACTGCGGAAGTCAAAACACTAATCCTATCTCATTTTCGACTGTTGTTCGTTACTTATTTCAATGTAGAATTGTTGATGGTTTACCATCAATAACATGAATCAGATTTGATTCATTGATTCTACAGATATAGTTTCAGTTTTCATGTTGTTTTCGTGCACTTTCAAATATTGTCTAGGTAATCTCTTTTAGATAAAATCACTGAAATATCTTGACATTCTCCCTTTTATTTAATTGCTTATGTAGTGACTGTCGTATTATTTATTCTACTATGTGCACTGTAGCGTTCACTTGTTTAATGCCTGTGATGATGATTATATGTGAAATGGAAAGGTCTCGAGCAAACAACACATCATTAAAAGTACACTCCCAAATGGAACTAAAGCTAATTATTATTCCTTACGTAAATCACTATTAATTCAAATTTGAGCCTGTTTGCTGTCCAAGCAAAAGTCGATTTTCCGGAAAATCCATAGGTGGCAGTAAAATTGGTTTTGACTTTTTTTTGAAAAATACCTAAAATTGCACTCGAGAACTCAGGGGCATTTTGATGTCTGCGTTTGACGTCTTTCAAATGATCTGCGGTAATATTTAATGCCCTCATAATTTTACGGATTATTACGGAGCCGTTACTTATCATAAAAAAAAAAAAAAAAAAAAAAAAAAAAAAAAAAACGGAAAAAAATGTATCGAGGTCCTATGAAAGATAGAAAAAAAAGTTAGGCTCAGCTGGTGTAATTTTTAGGGATGGGGTTGTTTAAGAGGTGCTTTGAGGGAGTAGGAGGTGAGAAAAATAAGAGGCAAGATTCAGCCTCCCAACAATACTGCCATCCTCAGTAAAAATACCGTAACTCCATTCTAGATTTTTTGCAGCTTTTTACCGAAAAAAAGTTTTATTACCAAAAAACCAACGACCATTTATCCTTTTTAGTTCTAAAATAACAGTGGTATACTACTGAGAATGGATTACTAGATAAGGCACAAATTCAAGCATTCCGTTACATGTTCCACAACCAAAATTTCACGCAGAACATGAACCGATAAAAATTACTGAAATCAACGCTTGAAAAAGATGTTTAATGTTCCTTGATGCATGAACTCAAACCTCCCGCTCATGAAAACTCAATGCTCTACGTGAGTCACATCGCGCGCTACACGTTATCATGCTAGTCTCTGCGATATAAATATCTGGAAACCTCAATCTTGACGCTTTGGCTCAGCTATAGCCAGGGCCGGAGTCACCTACTATTGCCGCCCATGGGCCGCCTATATTTTGCCGCCCCCTTCTCATTCGTTTTGAAACTCGATAAAAACCATCAAATGAACGTGCCAGCGGGGGAGGGGTGCATAAGACGCATATACTCGTGTTGAACACATTTTTTGGGAGAGCCCTGGCAACACTACTAGCAAAAGTTCACGAAAATTTGCGCGAAAGTCAAGTTCCGTAAACCTAACTCTGTGCGGACGAGGCCTTCCATGCATAAGAAATGAACGAAAAAATTATGAAAGAACAAACATGAATGTGGTTCAATGATTTTAACTTCCGCCGCCGCGCCGCGCAGACCGCACCGTGTTGGACGCAATGCGTGAAGTATTCACGCAGTCTTGTAGGCGCTATGCGTTTCACGCTGACCGCACTGTGTTTGGCGCAATGCGTGAAGTATTCATGCATTCTTATAGGCCCTATCCGTTTCACGCTGACCGAAATGACCGCACGGTGTTTGATGCAATGCGTGAAGTATTCGTGCAGTCTTGTAGGCGCTAATTTGTGTTACATGCCGATCGCCGCGCCGAGGACTTCTCCTTTTCATCTCAAGTCCTCGTTATCATTCCTCTCTAAGTCGCGCCGTTCCGGGCCAAATTGCGTGTTTGGTCTCTCTCTCAACTCGACTTATTGAAGGTGCTGTCTCTTGTATCACTAAGAGACGGCAAAATTAGAAATTAATATAAAATCAGGAAATGAGAGATTTTGTCGCCTTTTCTCGTTTGTAATTTTGTTTTTATAAATCCGATTTTTTTTTTTTATACATACACTTTAAAAAATTTCAAATGTTTGCCGCCCCTTAGATTTGCCGCCATGGGCCGCGGCCCATGTGGCCACTCCCTTAATCCGGCCCTGGCTATAGCAAGTTGTTTATAGTTTGAACAACACATGATGGGAGATAAACATTGCTCGATCGAGGAGCTTGCTGAAACCGTTGTAGTGCACGATTTGACTCACATAGAGCTTTGAGTTCCTCGCAAGCGCGCAGTTCAAATTCCTCGTAACCAGTGTGAAATAAAAACGTTAATAACTTTGTTAGGAGTCGATTTCGGTGATTTCCTTTGTACGTATCGTGTTCTACGTGAAATTCTGGTCAAGAAACATGTATCAGAATGCTTAAATTCGTACCATGTCTAGTCGTCCATTTAAAATTTACAAAATGAAACATCTTCGTGATCAGGTTTTCTCGTAAGAGAACAGTATGGGCGGAAGAAAACTGCAGAGTGTTGATTAGAGTTGCCGCGTTTTTGCTGTGGACGGTAGCAGTGGCGTGGCGTGCTTTGCGATATATCGATTGTTATGCCATTTAAACCTATGGAAAAAGATCGATAAACAGGGTGTTCGCAGCGAACACCTTAATTATCGATTCCTTTCCATAGGTTTAAATGGCAGAACAATCGATACATCGCAATTCACGCCACGCCACTGTTCACAATATTTTGTCCCCATTCATATTTTGCTGATATGTTACAGACGTTAGGCGCAAAGGTAAAGGCAGCAGCAGTCAAGCGGGTGATCCTGATGCAGGTAAGTTTATGGTGCCGCGCTAAGGAAGAACGCCGTATGAGGATTCTGCTGTTGTCAAATTTCCTCCAAAAAATATATATTTTTGAGAGAAGTTATACATAATAGCTGATTCAGCTCGCTACGCTTGCTTGCGCCGCTAGCCGGGGGCTTCGCCCCCTGGGCCCCCAGTCACTCGCGGAGCGAGTAATTACAAATTACAAACATTTTGCCTTTTTAAGGAATTGAAGGACTTCCTTGAATACGATGTTTTTTTGTACGCCTACCTTTAGGGACAATTTCATCCGTGAAAAACCAAGGGATACTGGCACATCTAGAGTCTGAGAGCTTTCATTTAAAACAAATCCGAGGAAAATCGGTCGAGTAGTCTCCGAGATCGAAGGAGGACCAAAAAATTCTTAGGATATTCAATATATAGATTTTTTCTTGAAAATTTCAGATGTTTTATATTAAACTGTATAAAAATTTCCAAAAAAACTGGAGGAAAAATATTCAGAATTTTCTGAGAAAATCCGTTTTTTCTTGAAGAAACCTTGACAACGTCTGAAGCCTCATACGGCGCTCTTCCTTAGCGTGGCAGTAAGACATTTTGAAGAAATATTTTGATCGTGTGACACAGGCTTTTGAAGCCTTTGGTTTGTAAGTAGAGAGGAGCTTTCACTTCTCGTCATTTTTGGCAGAAAATGTCTCCGGACAAATTTGCATTTTTGATGCGGCTGTAAATTACGACAGCCTCTTTTTTTTCTGTAAAACCTATAAGTTGAGCTGTAAAATGGATTTTATGTTTTATTGAGAAGATGACGAAGCTGTGGAAGGAGGACAGTACGAGTGCGATAGACCCGGATGCACAAAGGCTTATGACACTGATAAAAAGCTCCGGAAGCACATTAGACAGCACGAAGTGATCGAGGAAGGTAAAACAATCTGCCCCAAATGCCAGAGACGATTTTCCTCGAGGGCAAACTTGAGACGCCATCAAGAATCGACAGGGCACTTCCAAGGTGAGTGTACTTCAGATACCGTTTCAAACTTTCACAGTAGTGTGCAACCATACTACCGTGCTAAGGAAGGACGCCGTATGAACATTCGAGCATTTCCAAATTGTCTTCGATAAAATGTTTAATTTTGAAGGAAGTTATCAATATTGTCCCTTGAAATTTTCAGGAACTATTGATGAAATTGCAAATAGAATATCTAAAAAAAGGCGGTATACTACGTATACGCGCCAAAAAACTTTGAAGGGAAGTATTCATAAGTTGACCAGGAAATTCGTGTTTTATCAGAGAAAATTAAGCAACACCTGAGGGCTCACACGAAGGTTTTCCTTAGCACGGCAGAACAATGGTGCCGTGCATGCTAAAGAAAAACGCCGTATGAACCTTCGTTAGTTCCCATATCCCCTTTTACTAAATACGAATTTTCAGGAAATTGGAGAATATTTTCCGTTAATTTTTTCAGAGAATTTAATTTGTATTTAGATATAAATTATCTGAAAACTTCAATAAAAAATAGTCATAACTCTCTTCAAAAATAAACATTTTATTGCAGAAAATGTGGCAACTCTCGAATGTTCACACGGCTTCTCTCCTAAGCACGGCGGAATGGGTCACTAAACCTTCTGTTTTTTATTTAATATTCTGAAAGTACCAGGTGAGTAGATTGCGTGGTGCGTTTATTGCGTATTTTGGAGCCAAAATCTTGGACATGCCCACTTTTAAAAAGCTCGAAGCCTCGGAGAAATTTCAAACGTACCAAAAAGTACCTACCTACTGCGGCAGTCAAATCACTATCCTATCTCATTTTCCACTGGTGTATGTTACTTATTTCAATGTGGAATTGTTGATTGTTTACCATTGACAACATGAATCAGATTTGATTCTTTGATTCTGCAGATATATTTTCAGTTTTCATGTTGTTTTCATGTACTTTTAAAATTCGTCCAATCTCTTTTAGATGAAATCACTGAAATAGCTACAGCAGCAAAATCCATCTTATTTGTTTAAAAACGAGACAAACGAGAAAACCGCAAGTGCGCAAAAAATAACGTTGTTGTAGGCAAAACAGCCTTGAGTAGCATTATTCCTCCGGAGAGCCAATGAAATTAGAGCTTTTAAGTAGAGTGCCGCCCTCTTTTAAACCTGAAAATGTGTTTGTTTTGTATCCAGAATGCAATCACGAAAGCATGCCTAACATGAAACTGAATTGTTCCCTTTTTATGCAAATGATTTAAAATCGGTCGATATTTAATCATCCAAACAATTTCTAGGAGTCTTTCGGATGATTAGTGGCAATTTGACAAAGAACGGAGACTTTCTTCGATTAAATTATCCGCTTAGACGCTCCCTAGCCCATTTTCTCAAAACTTCATTTTTGCACTCACTGCTGTCTTTGCTATCGCATCAGCCATGCTATCCTGTTCTCAAATACCATCACTTTCTATCTCCTCTTTTTCCAGCACCATCACCACCGAGAGAACCAAAAAAGTTTCAATGCCCTGAATGCGACAGAAGTTATGACAGAAAAAGCACTCTGAAGGAGCACTTGAAATCCCACGAAGGAAAAGCAGATTGTCCCTATTGCCCCGAAAGTTTTGGAAGACCGGCAACAATGTACAATCACGTGAGTAAAAAACACCCCGACAAGCCCAACCCAAGGGATCCACGCAAATCAAATTAAGAACCAACAATATCATTTCTCAAGGAACACTCTCATATCCAGAGATGGAAAATGTCATGGAATTTTTTGAAACTTTTGGGGATGCATTCAGGTGATTCGATGGACGTCATATTTTCTATCAGAACGGCATGCGATATATCGCATCAATTGGTTCCATTTTTTCAGCTACTCGTCATTTTTCTCCAATTTTGAGATCGCAATTCTGTTGTCAGGAGACCAAAGCACTCACTTACCAATTTTAACTAAGAAATTGAACGTAATAAAGGCGTGGTTTTTTTAGAGAGAAAATATCACATTCGAGTGCAGTTTCGATATCAGTATCGAATGCGATATTTTCTCTCTAAAAAAAACCACGCCTTTATTACGTTGAATTTCTTTGTTAAAATTGGTAAGTGAGTGCTTTAGTCTCCTGACACCAGAATTGCGATCTCAACATTTGAGAAAAATGACGAGTAGCTGAAAAAATGGAACCAATTGATGCAATATATCGCATGCCGTTCTGACACAATAAATGGCGTCCATCGAATCACCTTCAGGATGCCAAGAAACGCCTAGTAACAGTGATTCTAAATTTTGAATTTTTTTACCCCGAGCCTAAAACATTCGCGCGTAGCAGATTTTTTCGTTTAGTTTAGAGGTTAGGTTGGGGTTTCTCTCTCTAAACTCCCCTTTTTGCCCCCCCCCCCCCCCCTCTGTGTTTGGCACCTTCAGTAGAGTTGCATAATACCGCAAGCATCAACAGAAAGACTATCTGAAACGCTTTCAGACCTCCAAAGGTTTAATTAATAATGCAAAAAAAAGTTAATAAATTTCAACTTTTGTCGAACTTTATTCGAGCCTTATGAAATTTCACTTTCCATCCCTGAAACATGTGTTTGAATGGGTAAGTTGCGCTGGTCATGCGTGTTTTGATGCTCGATTCCTGTAGCCTCACTAAAAATAATAGGATCCAACCGAACAGCAACTTTCTACGTTCGATATTAGGTAACCGATTTATCGTCGTTTCAAAAGTCGCGTTTTTGACGTCACCTACCGCGGTAGTGAAACCCTTAGTTTCTTCCACCTTGCTGTCATCCGAGTTTCATGTTACCGTCGAGTTTCAAGGCAACTAGTGCAATTAATGTTGTCTTTGGTAAATGTGCGTCACACTGACTGATGAAAGCAAGGTGGAAGGAGCCAAGGGTGCCCGGTGCTACCACCGCGGTGGATGACGTCAAAAACTCAAAACCCGACTTTTCCAAAGGCGATATCTCGGTTAAATTGAACGCAGAAAGTTGCTGTTTGGACGGTTCTTATTCTTTTTAGCTAATCTACAAGAATCAACATCCAAAACACGATTTTATGACCGACGCATCTTACCCATTTGACAGCATATAAAAAGAGATAACAAGATCTAGGGACCTAAATACTAAACGAGAATAACATCTTGAAGTCTGAGAGCACTCTATGCTCCCTGGTAAAAATTGGCAATAGAATCTGTGTTCCAAAATACCATAGATCTACAGCCGACTATACGATTTCCAATAGCTTCTATAGCCGGCAACACAATTTCTTATAGCCTTTTATAGCCGATGGCGACTAAGCAACAGCCTGGCGATAAAGTGTATGCTAAACGTTACTACTTACGGATGCTAGGCAGGACTTGGTGAGTTTTTGGACTACCGCTCTCTTTTTGGGCAGTAGTATCTTGATTTATTTTGCGAGGAAAGCTCCGTACTTTTGAAGGATGCCTGCCATTCCTAACATGTTGGAGCGCCTGCAATTTCGTATGATACTGTGCAATACCTCTGGTGTGAAATAGTTGCTTCAAACGCCGTGGTACGCTGCGACGCCGCGCGGCGGGCGGGCAGCCAGCGCGAAACGCGCACTGGCGCCTACAAACCTAACAGGGATACTTCACGCATTGCGGAATGCGTGAAGTATCCCTGTTAGGTTTGTAGGCGCCAGTGTGCCGCCGCTCCGCTTTGTGTTAGGCTCTAATATTTAATCTCGTGGGGTCAGCGTTTTTCAACTCATGACTTTGAAATGTTTGCACACTCTGTATGTATTATTCTCATTTTAATTGATGAAAAAAAAATATGTAGTAAAGGAAAATATAATGTGCGTTTTGTAAATATTAAGGTGATTCCGTACAAACTTAAGGATTTACAAAGCACACGAATTTCTACACAATTTCTTATAGCCTTTTATAGCCGATGGCGAAAAAGCAACGGCCAGGCGATGAAGTGTAAAGCCCGGCGATAGGAACTACAGCCCGGCTCTATAATTTTTTATCGCTTCGTGTAGCCCAGCCGTATGATTTTTTCCACTTTCTACAGCCAGCTATATGATTTTCTATCGCCTTCTTCAGTCGACTATTAGAGCTCCTATGGTATTTTGAAACGCAGCTCCTATCGCCAATTTTTACCAGGGCTAACCACTTATCTCCACAGATTGATGGGCTTAAAGGACAAGGTACATAAATGCAGTTTTTGAAAAAATTGAGATATTAATGATTTCAAGTAAAACTAATCTTAATGCATGGGAAAATTTGCTCTCAAATTCCGATTTTTAAGCATCAAAAAGTCAGTTTGAACTTTCCTCCCGCCATAAGGATCCATGTGATTTCGAAACTTCAAACACGTATTTCTTAAAATAGCAAAAACTGCACTTAATGCGCCTTGTGCTCCAAGTTTACTAAGCTTTAGGTACTAACTAATTACATATTTGCCAACTCAGAGGGCAGTTTTCCATACTAAGATTTTAATTACATTAACTGACAACATAAAAAATTCAAGCTGAAGATTATTACTTAACTGCAAATAACTTAAGTACGTTCACTCCGATAGCGATGGCCAAAGTGCAAAACCACGTATCTCCGTTTGCGAAGTTGCAGACTTTCTGTCATACTGAATTTTTCCTCCGGAAAAATAACCAACGTAATATCTTGAAAGCTCCCCTTATTTTCCCTCCAGCAGGATATTCTGCGAAAATTTCAAGTTATTTGATTTGCTCGTTTCTCGTCGAAAAAATTAAGTAGAAGCGGAATTTTTGAAACGCCGCAATGAAGATACGTCATTTCGCACTTAAGTTATCGGTGTGCTGAAGGTTCATTGTAACGTTTACTGTCCCCTTCCTGTAGACACTTCTTTTTCGAAGCATTTATAATTCCACATCTTTTATAACTGTAAGCTTTGGTGACTAAGTGTTACTTATCTGGTTACTGCTATATACTGAATAGCATCATAATTACTCGTTCTTTGGTTAAAAGAAAATGTTGATGTTTTCCTTCATTAGACTTCCTTCAGTTGGGTACATTTGTTGTGATTGAATTGTCTATTTTCCGTCTTGGCTGATGTATTTACATTTCTTCCCCTTCGTTTATCATTATTTGGCATTTCCTCGGCAATAAAATTATCTTCTTCACTATAGACAGATTTTTATTCCGTGTTCAACATAAGGTGATGGTTTAATTTCCTGCTTTTCACATTTTTAGAAACCCACCTTTATTTTAAACTTCCGAGCCAATCCGGCATATGATAGTTTAAGCCCCGAGCAGATCAGCCCAGACCGAAACTAAACCCCTGCGTGGGTGTGGCTGAAATGGGATGATGTGCATTTGGGGCTTAAATTGTCATATTTGCGCCAAATTCACCACTTTTAACCTCACGGTTAGACCCCCCCCCCAAAAAAAAAAAAAAAAAGTTCTTAGAAACATTATTTTTTCTAGACTTAATTGGACCGCGTTTACCAGAAAGTAACCAAGCCACATGGCCTGTTACCACATTCAACTGAGGTATTTAATTTTCTACAAGAAAACGATTGTGCGAATTTTTTTGAAAATTTTAGGGGATCTGCCTTGTAACATACAGAAAATTCACTGAACTTTTCAAACCAATCCGCTTCACCGTTTTCATGTACCTAATAAATTAAATTGGACAGTTAAATTTCGCAATAGCTGATGTGGCTTGGCTCCTTTCTGCTTAACGCGGTCCAATTGAGGACACCGCACCAAGAACAGCCTATAACTGGAAACCGCGTTTTGAGAAAAACGCATTTAAAGTTTTGTTTTTGATGTACTGCGCAGACTTTTCTATGCAGGTACCCTGTTTTGGTGTTTTTGGGTGATCTAACCCTTCTATTGAAGGATGCCGGGTAGATTTTGCGATACGTTTTGGGTTTACACTCTCATATATTTAATTTAAAAAAGCTATTTATAGGCCATTATGCCCAACAGTCATTTTGGTGGCAATATGAAGTATAAATCATTTTAATCACGCATGATTAACGCAAAATGAAAGAATATCGAAAGTGAAAAGATGATAAGATGATGAAAGATGAAAGTGATATGAAAGAAATCGAAAGTGAGTAAAGGAAGGGGTAACTAGCACCTTATAGGCCCGTTTATAAGTCGTTCTTGCACCCATCGATCCAGAGGCCTGACTTAACTCGGAAAAAAAGGTTTTTCGACCTCGAGCCGTTACCTATCATATTCTATCGCTACCACAGCATAGTCCAGAGTACGTAGAATCCGAAAAGCAGATGGGCGTAATAACGACCTATACCCCTGTAGGCTGTTCTTGGTGCGGTGTCCTCAATTGTAATCTTCCGTCGCATTCCTAAGGCGCAATGATACAACTATTTGAACTCTCCGGAATGCGTGAGGTATCACGCCGCATTGAAGGCGTTTTCAAAACAGCCAAGTTCCGATACCCAGATTATCCTTTTGCATAGATCCTATTCTTTTGTTATATTCCGTACCACTTGTTTATTTTCAATCCTCGTATAAAAACCACCCATTTACTAAATACAATTTTAGCTGGAGCGCACTTCAGCTATGCATTCACCACTGCAAAAATGTCAACGGAAATCGACAAGTCCAGCGTGCATGGAGGCTATTTCCATTTTTATCTTCCGTCACATTCTTACGGCGCAATGATACAACTATTTGAACTCTCCGGAATGCGGGAGGTATCACGCCGCATTTGAAGGCGTTTTCAAAGCAGCCAAGTTCCGATACCCGGATTATCGTTTTGAATAGTTCATATTCTTTTGTTATATTTCGTACCACTTGTTTATTTTTAATCCTCGTATAAAAACTACCCATTTGATAAATACAATTCTAGCTGGAGCGCACTTCAGCTATGCATTCAGCACTGCAAAAATGCCAAAGGAAATCGACAAGCCCAGCATGCATGGAGGCTATTTCCATTTTAATCTTCCGTCGCATTCCTAAGGCGCGATGATACAACTATTTGAACTCTCCGGAAGGCGTGAGGTATCACGCCACATTTGAAGGCGTTTTCAAGACAGCCAAGTTCCGATACCCGGATTTTCGTTTTGAATAGTTCATATTCTTTTGTTATATTCCGTACCACTTTTTTATTTTTAATCCTCGTATAAAAACTTTCCATTTGCTAAATACAATTCTAGGTGGAGCGCACTTCAGCTATGCATTCACCACTGCAAAAATGTCAAAGGAAATTGACAAGCCCAGAGTGCATGGAGGCTATTTCCACTTTAATCTTCCGTCGCATTTCTAAGGCGCAATGATACAACTATTTGAACTCCCCGGAATGCCTGAGGTATCGCGCCGCATTTGAAGGCGTTTTCAAAAGAGCCAAGTTCCGATACCCGGATTATCGTTTTGCAAAGTTCTTATTATTATGGTTATTGAAGGATGCCGGGTAGATTTTGCGATACATTTTGGGTTTATACTCTCATATATTTAATTTAAAAAAGCGATTTATAGGCCATGATTATGCCCAACAGTCATTTTGGTGGCAATATGAAGTATAGATCATTTTAATCACGCATGATTAACGCAAAATGAAAGAATATCGATAGTGAGTAAAGGAAGGGGTAAGTAGCACCTTATAGGCCCGTTTATAGGTCGTTCTTGCACCCATCGATCCAGAGGCCTGACTTAACTCGGAAAAAAAAGGTTTTTCGACCTCGAGCCGTTACCTATCTATATTCTATCGCTACCACAGCATAGTCCAGAGTACGTAGAATCCAAAAAGCAGATGGGCGTAATAACGACCTATACGCCTATAGGCTGTTCTTGGTGCGGTGTCCTCAATTATAAGTATATTTTGACGGTATTTTCCCCATTTTAAATAACAATATTAACGAAGTTATTTATACAGGATGGTCCAAACCTTCCGTACCAGGCAGTTTCCTCGCTCATTTTAAGTCGGACTGACAACAAGTCCAGGACCACGAGTACGGAAAGGGAACCCCTACCCCCCCCCCGTCCCTTGGAGATTGAAAGGGGAACTTTTCACCTCAAAAGTTGGAGTTAACATCAAAATTTTGAAAAATTTTCACGAATCAGAGAGTACAGAAAATTGCAACCTAAATCAACACCAAGAAGTCTAAAATCGGCCAATTGATGTCCAAAATACTGACCCCCAAAAGCTAAGGAAAAACGCCGTATGAGCCTTCAGGCGTTGCCAAGTTTCCTTCGATAAAAACCGAAATTACTGGGATATTTGTGAATATTTTTTTTTTCCAAAATTTTCAGTCACTCTCGTACGCAATTTAATCTAAATTATCTGAAAATTTCGAAGAAAAGTATGCATGAATGCCGTCAAAAATACATGTTTTATCAAGAGAAATTTGGCAACGCTCGAATGTTCATACGGCGTTCTTCCTTACGGCAGTAAGGAATCCCCTTCAAAAAATGCAACTTCACTAAATTGAAGTAAAAGTTCGAGGAAAAGACGTCTTCATAGAAAAATCGATCCCCAAGCGTTTCGACGTTGAAACTGCGAAAATGCGTATGTTAGTTGCAGTGTTTCAAAATCTCCGCTTGTACTGTATTTTTTACAAGGAGACCCAACCAACATTATGACTTAAAATTTTCACAGAATATTCATCACACAGAGAATAAAAATCACCAAAGTTTTCTAAGTAGTTTTCCACGAAGAAAATGAAGTATGACAGGAAGTCTACAGCGCCGCAAACCGATATATGCATTTCCGCAGTTTCGCCATCGATTTGGTATCGTGTTATTTTGACTGTAGATCGAAAGAAAAAAAAAGTAAATTTACCCCCTTCCACTTCAAAGTTTTGGTGGTTTGAGCAAAGTTTTTGGTGACGGCCACTACAAGAGGGAAAGTTGGATTGCATTTTACGAAAAGGAACCACAAGAGCATTCCGATGTTACTAAGATGGTGCAACTTTTTTTACCTTCAAATATAAACCGATCCTCTAAAGAAGTTTTATCTTTACTTCCATTAAACTATGAGTTCAAGACGAAAATTACCTTCGTAAATTTAATTTTTTGCATGATCTCAGTACTTGTTCTGCAAAGAACGTAAGTTGCACAATCCTAGCAATATTGCGGGGCTTGGAGGACAAGGCCCATAGTGCAGTTTTTGAAAAAAAAAATTGAGTTAGTACTCATGATTTCAAGTAAAACTAGTCTAAAGCGTATTCTGTGAAAAATTCGCACTCAAATTCCGATTCTTGAGCATTAAAAAGTCAGTTCGAACTTTCTTTCCGCCATAAGCATTCACGTAATTTTGAAACTTCAAACATGTATTTCTCAAAATTGCAAAAACTACACTTATGCGCATTGTCCTCCGAGCCCCTCCATCGATATGCCTTTGGCTCCTTTTTGCAAAATGCAATAGGCCACGTCCAATGCAGTTCAGCTGATTTTGGCTAAACCCATCCACTTTGGCTTCAAGTGACGATGTGAATGAGGCACGAAAATTAATACTGCCGTGCTGAGGAAGAACGCCGTACGAAAATTCGAGAGTTGCCAAATTTCCCTCAATAAAATGTATATTTTTGCAGGAAGATACACTGGTAAAAAAAACCTCTTGGACCAATGCCGCGGTGCATTGACTTAAGAGTGCAGTTTCTTGTCGCCGGATTTAAGAGTCTTGAACTCTTGTTTCAAGCGGATTTTGCATTGATTCAAGCGGATTTTGCATTGAAACAAGAGTCCAGACTCTTGAATCCGGCGACAAGAAACTGCACTCTTGAACCAAGAGGTTTTTTTTTACCAGTGTATGAGTATTTTTCATTGAAATTTTCAGGGACTTTATGTGAAATTGCGAACAAAATTATCTGAAAAATTGGAAGGAAAATATTCATAAGTTTAACAGGAAATTCGCGTTTTATGAAAGTAAATTTGGCAACACCTGAAGGCTCATACGGCGTGTTTCCTTAGCACGACAGAATAATACTGATGTCTAATGAGTAATCACCGGTGCTAATCACCCATCGATCAGATGCTCCTCACCACGCGTAGCCGAAAACATCCGAGATGGCCCGCTACGAGTCGATTATCCAATCGTTATCGAAAATCGATCGATAGATCTCTACCTTAGCAATGCTATGTATCGATCGAGGGCATTCGATAGCGATACCCACGCCACGGAGGAATCTTGCCCGCGGCCCGTAATTTCGTCGCTCGGTTACGCAAGGGCGTATCTAGAGTTGAGCCCTGATCTCCGGATAGCTTCACGTGTTTCAGGGCTCACATGCAAATGGATTTACGCCCTTACATCAGGGGGGTTGAGGATTCTGAGTCGGATGAATAATGCCATGAGAAAATAGCGGAAAGATTGCTCTCGCCTAAAAATAAGTTGTGAAAGTTGCATGCGCTTCGACTCATGACTTGCTTTCGTGAAATATGATCGGACGGCTTCGAAAACATGGGGTTGGTTTGGGAGAAGGTTTCAAGGTGAGTTTTGCCTATATAAAGAATCTACACCCGCTTCACCGGCGACTGTTCTTCCGTCCTTGTTAATAACGGAGGTAAGTGTTTATTCTTCATTTCTTCGTATTTTTTTAATTTTTTTATTAGTTTTATTAAGGTGATTCGATGGACGCCATATTTTGTGTCAGAACGGCATGCGATATATCGCATCAATTGGTTCCATTTTTTCAGCTACTCGTCATTTTTCTCCAATTTTGAGATCGCAATTCTGTTGTCAGGAGACTAAAGCACTCACTTACCAATTTTAACAAAGAAATTCAACGTAATAAAGGCGTGGTTTTTTTAGAGAGAAAATATCGCATTCGATACTGATATCGAAACTGCACTCGAATGCGACATTTTCTCTCTGAAAAAAACCACGCCTTTATTACGTTGAATTTCTTTGTTAAAATTGGTAAGTGAGTGCTTTAGTCTCCTGACAACAGAATTGCGATCTCAAAATTGGAGAAAAATGACGAGTAGCTGAAAAAATGGAACTAATTGATGCGATATATCGCATGGCGTTCTGACACAAAATATGGCGTCCATCGAATCACCTTTGTTCATTAGCATCAGAGAATATCATACCTGAAAATATTCATAAATTCTATCTTCGAAAATACAATATCTGATAAGGTTGGAAATATTATGAAGATATTGGCTAAATCGACGGCGTAAGTCCGCAATCACATATCCCGTTTGCGGTGTTTGAAAATCTCCGCCTCTGAATTATTTTTTTAACGGAGAGCAAATCGACATCATTCCTCGAAGTTTTTGCAGATTTTCTTCGCTCGGAGAAGAAAAATCACGGCAGTCTTAAATAATTGCCGTTGAGTAGTTTTCCGTTTAAAAAATAAAGTATAACAGGAAATCTGCAACGTCGCAAACCGAGGTATGTGGTTGCGGACTTACACCGTCGATATTTTGTATTTAGAATGATCCAGAAAAAGAAGTCCCTTGTTGCAAAATGTGGTCCAGTTCATTCGTGTACACTTACATCAGAGAATATAATATCTGAAAATATTCGTTAAATACTATCACCGAAAATATTATAAATGAAAAGGTTGAAAGTACTGTAATGATATTGGCTACATGCCCTATCATAGCTTGGCCAATTGGCCATGTCCAAAAAATGACATTTTAAAACTCGATGTCTCATTGCATCATACCAACTTCAACTTTTTCTTAAGCCAGTACACCAAAAATATTAGAGTATCACATTTTAGATGAATTTTTTCTTTTTTTTCTGAAGGTAAAAATGTTCAAGTTCCTAGTTATCAGCTCGGTGTGTGTTGCCGCTGCCTTGGCGGCTGGTTCTTTCCCAGGTGGAAGATTCTTGGAACAGCCAAAACCCGAGCTTTGCGCTCAAAGTAAGTCACTTGTCTTATAAAATTTGAAAAATATCGTAAACAATAGTGATCAATACAAGAGAGATTTGGAAGATTCTTACATTAATCATTTCATTGAATCAAAGAATAATATGAAAAAGTTAGGACCAGAGATTTTAATTTCTATAGTTATTTTCTAAAAATAAAGAAATTCAGCGATACAACAATAGAATTTTAGGAGGAAAGGCATACTTTTGATCATGAGTCAACTGCTATAATGTTAAAGTGAGCAGTATAATTGGGCACTCCCGGCTCTGACCTCTTTAATTACTTTGATATTTAAAAAAATTGAAAACTCCTGAGAGGGGAAAGATTTCATCTCTAGATAATCGCAATTACTCTTTTTGTGACGCCGCCAACCAGTGAAAATCTTCGTATGGTGCGGCAAACGTGTTTTTTCTCCATTTAATTGCATGCGAACAATCGATTCTAGGCAAATCGATATTTTAAATTGATTTAAATGGACGAATAATTTGTCAACTTGCGAGGATTGCCACATATGCATCAAACATAGATACAAAAAAAGGAGTTCAGAGTTAGTGTTTTTCGGTCTTTGTTTTTATGGTTTCGATTATCTGACATTTTCTTCATCTCACAACCCCAACCACCATATCGTGTCGAATAATCAAGAGTTACCGTACTAGTGAAAAAACATGTGTCAATCTGCTGAATTTCTTACCCTCTCTGTTGGTTAATTATTTTTTTCTTTTCTTTTCTTTTTTTGAATGGATTGAGCAAGGCAATAAGTTTATTAAATTGGACCCAAGATTATTGTAGAGGATGTTTGAGCTCTACACGGAAAAAAATGAAATATTGATATAGCATTCATACTGTTAAAAAAATGTCCGACAAGTTTCAAATGCTGATTTTACAATACAAAAATGCTAACATAACATTTTGTACGTTTTGCAGTGGGCGTAGTTACGTTAGCATTTGTTAAAATGTTAAATCAGCATTTGAAACTTGTCGGACATCTTTTTAACAGTATAAATGCTAAATCAACATTTAATTTCTTTCCGTGTATCTTAGAAAAACTGGTTCTTGAGAAAAATGTCGATGTCAATCCTCGTGCGAGCATTTCATTCAACGTTCAAATCTTGCCGCGTTTATCTTTTTACTTGTGCGTTTAAGTCCCCAAGCTTATCTCTCTGTCAGAACTGATGCGTCTCCTGGATGGAACATTAGTAACAAAAAAAAAATGTGAATTCTCGTGGAATGAGGTCCCTCTTTCGGTGGAAGGTCTCATAATGTTATGTGCGGAAATGAGCGAGTGAAAATGTTTCACCTTAGTCCATAACAACCACTCGTTTCAATCAATACACTGAAAAAAAATTCTCGGCGTTTTTACCAAAGTCCGTTGGTACCTTTATCATCTCACTTTTTTTTTATCAATTATTGGTAATTTTACCAAGACAGATTGGTAAGCTTACCTAAAAACCGGTATTTTTACTGTATTTTTCAGGTAAGAATACCACTTTTATTGGTAATCAATTCCCGGTAACTTTGCCATTTTATCTCGGTAATTCTACCACAGTCGATAAAAAATATTGGCATTTTTACCAAGGTCTATTAAAATTACTGAGAAAGTTCAATAATTTTACCGAGATTTCTCGGTAAAATTACCAATTCCATAAATGGTAATTTTACCAAGAAAAAACTGGGATCAAATGGAACCCTGAATTCTTGGTAATTTTACCCTTTTCTTAGTAAATACACCGAGATTTTTTTTCAGTGTAGGATCGCTCCATTTTTCTGTCTTCTTATCAGTCTTTTGCTTTGTCCATCGATTTCAATGATCAACTAGCTGCAGGCCCATTTTATGTTCTTGTGGAATGTGGTCCCTTCTCCTATGTACGATCACAAAGCATTATGTGTGGAAATGAGAGAACGAACAATTTTACTGAAGTCTAATCTGTTTTCCAGGGAAAATCCACGAAACTTTCAAAGGCTTAGGCTACTACTTCTCTTGGAAAGAGCCAGCGACTCAGGGAGAGGAGCACGATTGGCTCGGTGGCAGAAACTGGTGCAGGCAGAGATGCATGGACTTGGTCAGTCTCAGGGATCCAGCCAAGAACGAATACGTCAAGAACAAAATCGTCGAAGGTATTTTCAACGCTACAAATTCCATCCATTATTCACCAGGCGGGTTAAAACAGAAGAGTAATGGAGATGTTGCATGTGTGAGGGATTTGCGATTTGACTGTTGTTTCTTATGTGAAAGTTCGCGAGGAACACGATGGTGCCACTGGTTTTCTCTGAAATCATCTCCTAAGATCAAAAAAAGCTCTCAAAGTGAGGCCAAAATGGAGGGGATATCCCGCCCTACCCTGAGAGTCCACCTCTACATCAAAAAAAACTCTCCATGCAAAGATAGGGAACAAATACATATTGACAGGGCTGCCACTTTATTTGGGGACTCCAAAACTGAAAACACGGCAACCGTGCTAATGTATTTGCTCCCTATCTTTGCATGGAGAGTTTGTCTTGATGTAGAGGTGGACTCTCAGGATAGCGTGGGATATCCCCTCCATTTTGGCCTCAACTTGAGAGCTTTTTTTGAGCTTGGGAGTTAATTTCAGAGAAAAACCAGTGGCACCATCGTGTTTCTCGCGAACTTTTACATAAGAAACAGCAGTCAGATCGCAAATCCCTCACACATGCAACATCTCCATTGCTGATTGCCTGCCCCTCAGACTAATATCGAGGAATACAGGGAGAGAAAAAGAAAGAAATGAGAATGGTTAAGTCAATCAGCATGATATCATGCCAAGTCACCCTCGTAAAAGTGGGGCATTGCGACATCATTCTGATGTCATGAAGACATCCACTATGTGCTTCATAACAATGGCGTGGCGTGCTTTGCGGTATATCGATAGATCTGTCATTCAAACCTTTGGAAAAGGGTCGATAAACAGGGTTTTCGCAGTGAACACCTTAATAATCGATTCTTTACCATAGCTTCAAATGGAGAAATATCGATAATCGATCACTCACGCCACGCCACTGCAGCAGTGCGACCTACGACGTCACTGTGAAGTCTGCATGTCTGCTGAACACTCTACCATCGCAATGACATCATATTGATGCCTGAATGGTCAGAGAGATGTTTGAAAGATGCCAGAAGTGATGTCAGAGTGAAGTCAGAGTGAAGTCGGAGTGATATCAGAGTGACATTGGAATGATATCAGAGTGACATTATAATGATTTGTTTCATGAAGCACTGTGATTTCTCAATGACGAGGTCATTATGTTCCACTTTTACCAGGGCAGTGTGATATCATGCTGGTCTAACACGATATCATTATGATAACATCCTGGTGCAGGTGGCAAATACCGCTTCCTTTTCGTGTTTCGTAAAATGTAAAAATTGTGACTTTCTTTTATTTTTGTGTGTTTGAGTGCGGGTTGCATACTCTAGCCCCTGAAAAATATGAAACATTTCACAGCCTAGTGAGATTGCACGAAATATTTCACTGAACTTTCTAATCTTTCATTTCTTTCTTACGTTTCATGCCACCCTGTCCTGGTCGAGAAAACCAGCATAATATGAGTATGATATCAGTATGATACTTTCATGATATCATACAGAGCGTATATTATAAACATAGTAAATTCAAACCTCCTGCCCCTGATTTTGGTACAGTCTGCGGTGAGTTTAGCGCAAAAAACAATGGAGAGACCAGGAAAATGCATTCCTCCGATTGCGACGTTCTCGTGTTACCCAAGTAGCGCACAGTGCAACGAAAATATTGAAATTAAATTGCAATTAGATTATAATAAAATTGTAATTGTTTTACCATAAAATTGCAGTATTTTTACATCATTTAGTCGATATATGCCGATTTTAAACATTCAACAAAATGAGCTTCGTGTGTCAGAAAGATAGGTAATATGCAACACAATGAAAAATTGCAACTTACATCAATTTTGTTGCTATATGTTTCAATAAATAGGGCCCCTTCAAATCGGAGCTAGGCAACATACACAACACGCAGTGGAATTTCAATGATTTTACCATGCAATTGCTACTTATTATTGTGATATGTGCTACTTGGGTCACTATTTATATCAGTGTATTTGACGTGAAATTTTGATTTGGCGGAATGCATTCCGGTTCTTTACTCCGCAATTTTCATGTTGCAAGTGTAAGGATTTTACGATTTGACTATTGATTCTTCGGTAAAAGTTCGCGAGAAACACGATGGTGCCACTTGTTTTCTCTGATTTCAACTCCCAAGCTCAAAAAAAGCTCTCAAGTTGAGGCCAAAATGGAGGGGATATCCCACGCTATCCTGAGAGTCCACGTCTACATCAAGACAAACTCTCCGTGCAAAGATAGGGAGCAAATACATTGACAGGGCTGCCACTTTATTTGGGGACTCTAAACTTTAAAACACGGCAACCCTGCTAATGTATTTGCTCCCTATCTTTGCACGGAGAGTTTGTCTTGATGTAGACGTGGACTCTCAGGATAGCGTGGGATATCCCCTCCATTTTGGCCTCAACTTGAGAGCTTTTTTTGAGCTTGGGCGTTGATTTCAGAGAAAACCAGTGGCACCATCGTGTTTCTCGCGAACTTTTACATAAGAAACAACAGTCAAATCGCAAATCCCTCACACATACAACATCTCCATCCATTTTCTGATGACTGACTGTATGTTTGCTGTTTTTGCAGGGAAACAGAAATACATCTGGACCTCGGGTCGTGCCTGTGACTTTGAGGGTTGCGAGAGGGAGGATCTGCAGCCGGCGCGCGTCAACGGGTGGTTCTGGACGGCCAACTTCGAGCGGCTACCCCCCACCTCCGATAGGACCAACAACGACTGGAGCGAGGGTGGCGGGTCAGTAACTTTCCTTTCATTTTTCCTCGTCAATTTCTCTCTTTTTCACGCTTTCCAACAACTAGAGTGTCTATATACACAACACAGAAAAAAAAAATTGCTGATTCAACAATTCAATTGCTAAAAGCAGTGAGTGCAATGTTTCAATGTAGATTTTACAACAAAAAAATGCTACTTTAACCACCTCCGTGGTTAAATTAGTTTACAATGTGGTTAAAGTAGCATTTTTTCGTTGTAAAATCTGCGTTGGAACATAATTGCACTCACTGTTTTTAGCAATTGAATTGTTGAATCAGCAATATTTTTTTCCATGAATGTACCACTAGACAAGGGGTCAACCACCACAATTTAGAGTCAAAATTTTGACTCTAATTTTAATTTTTGGAATTTCTTGGCTTTGTTTCCCCGCGAAATGGTGTGAACCCAGCACCATTTCTCCACCTTGTTACATACAGTTCGGGCCACTTCTTAGTGTTCTTTTTTTTTCATTGGTAAGGTTTTATTTAGATTATTTTTTAATCAAAATGAGCGGGGCGGGTGTCCGGATAAACGTCACGAGATTAATTTTACCGAGAAATCTCGGTAAAATTATCTGCTTTCTCGGTAATTTTACTGGACCCCGGTAAAAACGCCAATATTTTTTATCGACTGTGGTAGAATTACCGAGATAAAATGGCAAAGTTACTAGGAATTGATTACGAATAAAAGTGGTATTCTTACCTGAAAAAACAGTAAAAATACCGGTTTTTAGGTAAGCTTACCCGTCTGTCTTGATAAAATTACCAATAATTGGTAAAAAAAAAGTGAGATGGTAAAGGTACCAACCGACCTTGGTAAAAACGCCGAGAATTTTTTTTCAGTGTGTATTTTGATTGACTCTAAATGACAAAATTAATGGAATGATTTTGGTTACAGTATCGGACTGCCCCAGCCGGACAACCGCGAGGTGATCCAACAGGGAGGACCCAACGACGAGAACTGTTTGGCCATCCTCAACAACTTCTACAACGACGGAGTCCACTGGCACGATGTCGCTTGCCACCATCTCAAACCGTGGGTCTGCGAGGACTCCGAACCTCTTCTTAAGTGGGTCAAGTACAACAACCCCCAACTGGCTCTCTGAATCACCCCCGAAGCCCGCTCCACTCGAAACATGTGTTTTATCCTGAAAAGCTGCTGAAGGACCGATAAACACTGGTGGAAACAGAGACAAGAGACCCTCCACTGGCCTCTTAGCGACAGGTGGAAGCTTTTACTTTCGGGGTTTCAACAATTCCTTATGGACAATTATTAGCGAGCAACAGTCATCACCCTATTTTCGGCTGTCGACTTACCTACATGGTCGATGATGAGCTTCGGATGACGTCACAAGCCAAACAACTTTCCCAAACGTCGGCCATTTTCGGCTTGTTTGCAAAACGAAACTGCCAACACGTTGTTGAACATCAACCATGTAGGTAAGTCAACAGTAGAATGCTGAAGTCCCGAAAGTAAAAGCTTCCACCACGGCCAAGATACTAATGGAGGGTTTCTTGTCTCTGGGTGGAAAGTATGTCCTATTTGGAACAAAAATATGGTGGAACTGCAGAAATTACGTTTCTCGGTTTGCGGCGCACACTGTACCAAGTCATAAGGAGAGATCGGACAAAATCTGGAAACTTAGAAAGCTCATTTTTTTTTCAAAAATATGAAATAAGAAAGTTTAAGAGTGGTTCCATTGGTTTTTTCATGAAATTTTCCCTCAGATACACTCCTTGAAAATGAAATTGTGACGTACTAAACTTCAAAATTTGAAATTATAGCCAAAAATGTCATGGTCGACCTCCTCTATTAGCTCAACCCTTTTTGCGGCGTAGCAAGCTTCCTGTCAAACTTTATTTTCCTCGTAGAAAACTACTGAGCCTCATTTTTTTAAAATTTCAGTGATTTTCCTTCTTTTTTTGAAGAATATTCTGTGAAAACTTTAAGCCCTTATATCTGTTTGGTCTCCTCTTAAAAAATAAAAGAGTAGCAAAGATTTCATGATACTGTAACCGAGGTACGCATTTTTACATTTCCACTTTCGATATTCAAATTTTTTGTGAATAATAAATCGATAGTGAGAATCTCATTCGTGACGTTACGAAACCTTTGCTCCTGTTTGTTTTAATTTTAAAGAAATGATAATGTACAAGGATATATAGAGGAGGAATTTTAACCCTGACAGTGCTCGAAAAACATGTATCTCGCTTCGTGAAGTTGCACATATTTCTTGTCATGATTTAAATCTTCGCAGGAAAACTATAACACTCACTTATTCTTTGGAATTTCACTAACTTCCCTTCGTTTTCCACAGAATATTCTGTTAAAATATTTGAAAATAACGCTCACAGAGAAAAGGAAATTGTAGCACTAACGATGATCATACGTGATTTCAGACTGAACCTATGTCTCTATTTTGAGTCGAAATGCTACTTTAGTTGTTAACGTAATTTGGACCGCGTTTAGCAGAAAGGATCCAAGCCACATCGGCAATTGCCAAATTTAATTGGGCATTTTAATGTTTTACATGAAAAAGGTTGTGCGTATTTCTATGCAGATTTAAGTGAATTTTCTGCATAGCAGTGCAAAGTGAATTCCTTAAAATTTTCAAAGAAATCCGCACCAATGTTCTCTTGTAAAGAATTGAATTGCTCCATTAAATTTGACAAAGCTGACGTGGCTTGGTTCCTTTCTGCTGAATGCGGTCCACTTCGAATTTGGCAACAATTCTGTACTGTTACCGGGACCAACATAATTGCTATCCCAGTTATAACATCGTAATTTAACGTAGAATGTAGGTCCGGCCAGAAATCATACACGATAATTTTAGAAACCGCAATTCCTCCTATTTTTGAACGTTTCCGTTTAGAGGTTTCGCACAATGTTTTTTTTTTTTTTTTTTTCTTTCTTTCTTTTTTTTCCCATTAAAAGCGATTAATATTTGCTTCAAAAAGTAGGCGAGATACTTGCGACGCGCGACGAAGCGGACCGCGATACGCGTTTAACGATAAACTCTGTCATCCAGAGGCAGTCAAAACGCCTTCATATCTTCGAATATGCATCACGCTCGTTCACTGAACACGAATTGTTGCATTTAGGATTTTAGGCGCCATGGACAATGTCGACAGTCAATGTCGGAGATCACGCATCTTGAATACACCTATTCAGGACCTATGCCTGTCTCACTTTTTCTCTCAGAAATTAAATTTCATGTGTAATTGTCACAGAATAGTCTATGAAAGGAAATCAGCAAAAATATAAAGAAATAAAGCTTCCCTTAGTCCTGTAAAATAAAAAAAAAATTTAAAAAAAGTTACGAAATAGCTGCATGAGGAAAAGAAGATGCGTGTTTTTCGGCTTACACAAGAAAAGCGAGTAACTTGATAAAAGAGATTGTGAACTCCGTGTCATATTTTACTTTTTTATAAATAGAGAACTATAACCAACATCATTCTTTGGAAACCTCATCGATGGTCCTCGACCGTAAGAATATTCTTTGATTTTTTTTTTCTTTTCAGGCAATGAGCTTGAGTTGTTTTAATTCCTTGTGGGAAAATGAAACAGAGGTGAAAATATTGAATCGCCGCAATTGAAAATCGATTTTTTTTTTTACTGTTTTTTCTTTTTTTCACTTTTTTTACTTTTTTTTACTTTCAATGTCGATAAGATTTCTGAAAATAATGTGGGCACTTTTCAAAAAAAAAAAACTTTATCCCTGTGAAGGGAAAAACAACTTATACTGGAATTAGTATCGAGAGCACGTCAAGTTAAAAGTCTAGACTACGTGTTAATTTGTTTTTCAAGGTTTCAATAATTCTTATCCCGGAAAGAAGGTACATTTCGGCATGGGAGCAAATCCACCAGTTATATGTTCGCCGCTTTATTTTCTCACGATACCATCTACTAAAATGTTTCCAACGATGTATATCATTCTTGTTTGTAAATAGTTTTTATGAATTTTGGCAAAGAAATTAGATTTTATTTGGAAGGACGCGATTTTTTTCTTGATATTTTGAAGAATTTAGTTTCCTCTTTCAGTGCTTAAGATGCCTAAAAACTGCAGAAGAACTGTAACACTAAAGCCATAATTTATGAGTAAATATTTTGGAAATTACATTCAGCAAAAAAGACTAACTTTGTCTGTCGTACGCTCGATAATTTAACTGTGTTTCCGACTTTAAGCAATGTGACGGTCTGCAACGGCCAAGCATATCCTCGCGAGGATATGAATGACTATCCTCGCGGGGATATGCTTGGCCGTTGCAGACCGTCACAGCAATGTCTTATTTTTCAAAATTTAGCCTCTTAAATGTTTTTCTATCGCATGGAATATATTATTCTCCTGCAGTTTAACGAACTATTTTTAAATTTTGGTTTTTGTGTTCAGATTGGGGTTAGTAATCATTTTTTCCATTTTTCTTCTCTGTATTTATTCTTGAAAATAAATCCTTTTAAAGAAACCGAATTATCTTATTTAGTCTAATTTTTAATTACTTCCTTTTTGAGAAATTTCTATAAGCGCTCTTGCGGATTAGATCATAGGTTGAGATTTGAAAAAAAAAGATATCATATATTTTTTAGGATTTATTACTCGTTTGAGTAATGTTACCAGGTTACTGGACTCCATGCTCACCCTTGATGTATACTTGCCTGCTCATCTCGTCCAAGATCTTGAACTCCATGTTCATCGCTAAACTTCTCACTTCTTTGCTTGAGCATGGAGTCCAATAGCAAGTAGACCTATCTTAGTTTTAAAGTTCATCATGATTGAACATCTTATACTTCTCTTATCTAATCTAACTTGCTAACCTAACCTAACCTAACCAATGCGCAATTTTTTACGAAAACACATTTTTTCGTCTTTATTTAAAAAAATTTTCTTAATAAATTTGTGGACCATATACTCGTGTGTTGTCAGAGAATACCTGCCTCCCATAATTTTGGACGCTGTGCTCACTTCAATTCTTCTGAAAATGTATCCCTCTTTAAAGTGAGCATGGAGTCCAAGATCTTGGACGTGATGAGCAACCGAACATTATATAGATGATCATGGAGTCCAATATCATGGACGCGATGCTACAGTAGGTACCCTTGAAGATATATTTTTCTTTCAATTTGGAATCTGGTTTCTACAGTCTCTAAGTATTGAAAGCTTTTGTTGAAGGCATCTAGGACTGGCTTCAAACCCTCTCTCGGGGCTATTTTAAGCTGTTCAGTAACAATAGATCCTAAATTCTTTAAAGTTCCATAACTTATGATTTTCGGGAAATCCATATGTCGCAATATTTCAATGCCTGAAACATACCCAAATATTTGTACATACTCTGAAAAAAAATTCTCGGCGTTTTTACCAAGGTCCGTCGGTACCTTTACCATCTCACTTTTTTTACCAATTATTGGTAATTTTACCAAGACAGACGGGTAAGCTTACCTAAAAACCGGTATTTTTACTGTTTTTTTTCAGGTAAGAATATCACTTTTATTGGTAATCATTAATCAATTCCCGGCAACTTTGCCATTTCACCTCGGTAATTCTACCACAGTCGATAAAAAATATTGGCGTTTTTACCGGGGTCCAGTAAAATTACCGAGAAAGCAGATAATTTTCGGTAAAAGTACCAATTCCATAAATGATAATTTTACCAAGAAAAAACTGGGATCAAATGGAGCCCTGAATTCTTGGCAATTTTACCCTTTTCTTGGTAAATACACCGAGATTTTTTTTTCAGTGTAGTAGCGAAACTAATAAAATACCATGAATCTTCCCGAAAAAAACCCGAGCCCTGAAGTTTCATCTTCAGTATTCCCAAAACCAACCCACACAAGTCAGTCATTGCGCATCTTTTTGAGATCCACTCCCCCGCACTCAATGCTACGTCACAATGGGTGCACCTAGAGTCCCTTTATACTGAGAGTCAAGACAATGTGAATCCATTTCTGATTGGTTCCCGTATTTTAGGCCTTCACAGTGTCACAAACGGGGATAAAGATTACATTTTCACCGATTGCAAAGATTATAATCTGGAATGGACCAGGGAATCACGGGTTCGGCAAGGAACAAACGGAATGAGAGAGGGAACGGAGAAAGGAATTTGAAAATGGGCCGATCAAAGATTACAAAAAACATTCAATTTCTGTAATCTTTATTCCCGTTTGTGATTCCATGAGGGGTGTTGTCTTGACTCTCAGTATATAAAGGGACTCTAGGTGCTCCCATAAGAAATACATTGCAGGCACTCAATACTACGTCACTGCGCAGTAGAGTTCCAAAACTCGTCCTCGGGAGTGACTGGCCTGTGTAAATTGGTCTTGAGTACTCCTATGTAAAACTTGTACATTGAGACTTAGAATCGAAGGAAACGTCCCCTTGATCTGCAACATTGCAGTCCATATCGCTTTTTTCAGAGTAAAAGGAAATAAGGACGATTTTTTTATATTAGTATTCGTTTTAATCCTTCATCCAATATACAGAATACTTGCGGAAATATCGTTCGTTTCTCTTTCAAATAAAAATTCAACTTCAAATCAGAGATCTTCAATTGCAATCGAAGGGCGTGTGTTTCAACTTTCACTTTCGATCATGGCCGGATTTACATCCTTGCCGCCCATGGGCCGCCTGTATTTTGCCGCCCTCTTCTCATTCATTTTGAAACATCAATAAAAACCATCAAGTGAACGTGCAGGAGGGAGAAGGGTGCATGACGCGTACGTTCACTCGTGTTGGACAAATTTTTTGCGTAAGCCCTGTCAACACTACTAGCAAAAGTTAACGGAGCTTCGCGCGAAAGTTCAGTTCCGTAACCTAACTCTGCGGGGACAAGGCCTTTTACTTGTAAGAAATGAACTGAAAAATTAAGAAAGAAGAAACATAAATGTGGTTTAATAATTTTGACTTCCGCCGCCATGCCGCGCTGACCACACAGTGTTTGGCGCAATGCGTGAAGTATTCATGTAGTCTTGTAGGCACTGTGCGTTTCACGCCGCGCCGGACCGCTGCGTTGACCGTACTGTGTTTGACGCAAGGCGTGAAGTATTCATGCAGTCTCGTAGGCGCTAATATGTGTTACATGCTGACCGCCGCGTCGAGGGCTTCTCCTTTTCATCTCAAGTCCTCGTCATCATTTCTCTTTGCGCCGCGCCGCTCCAGGTCAAATTACGTGTTTGGTTTCTCTCTTAACTCAACTAATTAAAGGTGCGCAGTCTTTTGTATCACCGAAATACGACTAAATTAGAAATTAATAAACTCTCAGAAGATGAGAGATCTTGTCATCTTTTCTTGTTTGTAATTTTTTTCTGAATCCGATTTTTTTGTACCTGCATTTAAAAAAATTGCAAAATTTGCCGTCCCCTACTTTTGCCGCCATGGGCCGCGGCCCATGTGGCCACCCCCTTAATCCGGCCCTGCTGTCGGTATGGAAATGAAGTTGAATAAAACATTGTCTCTTACCCTACCCTCAATTATAGCGAGTGAAAACATAGCAAAAAGGCATAAAGTACCTAGAGTCTTAATGTAAATGGGATAGAGCTGGCGCCATGTTCTGCTCGACGAGTTCCGAGCCCGGTGTGCGCCGAGTTCGGGTCACTTTTTCGATATAAGTTCGATCCAAAATGGCGGTGTGGAATACGTGGTGATTCCTATCTTCTTTGTTTACATTGGATGGCCGGGTACTCGTGTATCGCAAACAATCGATTATGGATCGAAAAAATGAACCGGCGTCACACAGGAGTCTCGGAATTCGAGACCTGGAAAATGCTTAAAAGTGGCGCCAGCTCTCCCACTTACATTACGACTCGACGTGCTCTATGCAAAAAGGGCCACTTTTAATACCATGGTTCCATGGTGCTCGCACTGAGTATGGAAGTAAACCTATGTTTAGCCGGGTCAAACTCTTCATATACGGCAAATGAAGCGTTTTTAAATGGCTTCAAATTCTAATTTGACCTGACAGTCCGACGAAGCCTCGAAGAAATAATGATAAAAGTGGGCGGAAACTTATGTATGATATAATATATTGCTTCATTTTTGTTTCATTATCGCGCCTCATCTAATCGTAATGTTTGGGGAAACCGATTCATATAAAGCCCAATACAATTCACACCAGCAAACTTTCCATCCAGCGGCGCCAATTGGATAGAAAGTTGAAAGAACGAAAAGTTGGATGTGACGTCACATTCAAGCTTCCGTTCAATTTTCATCAAATTGTCATTTTTTCGCGTCAGTATCACACTATCCAACTTTTCATTACGGTAAGTTGCATTCAAGAGTCGAATGAAAAGTTTGATAGTGTGAACGGAGATGTTGGATGTGTGAGGAATTTGCGATTTGACGATTCATTATTATGTAAAAGTTCGCGAGAAACACGAAGGCGCCGCTGGTTTTCTCTGATATAAACTCCCAAGCTCAAAAAAAGCTCTCAAGTTGAGGCCAAAATGGAGAGGATATCCCAGATATCCCACGCTATCCTGAGAGTTCACCTCTACATCAAGACAAACTTTCCATGCAAACATAGGGAGCAAATACATTAGCTGGGTTGCCGTGTTTCCAATTTTAGAGTCCCCAAATAAAATGGCATCCCAGTCAATGTATTTGCTCCCTATCTTTGCATGGACAGTTCGTCTTGATGTAAAGGTGGACTCCCAGGATAGCGTGGGATATCCCCTCCATTTTGGCCTCAACTTGAGAGCTTTTTTTGAGCTTGGAAGTTGATTTCAGAGAAAACCAGTGGCACCATCGTGTTTCTCGCAAACTTGTACACTAGAGTCCACAGTCAAATCGCAAATTCCTCACTCATGCAACATCTCCATTGGGCTCATAAACTCTTGCAAGTTCGCAACACTGTCCTTATTCAATTTAAACCCATCATAAATATCGATTCTTCGTGACACTACCAGGTCCTTCACCTATATTCGATTGTTCAGCCCGTATCATACGATCAAAGTGGAGCTCTCAATGGAGCGTCAAGCGAGGTCACGTGACCCTCAAAGATCGTCGAACTGACAATATTCGAGGCTCACTGATTGTGAGTGTCACGTGACCCCACGTGACGCCTTTTTGAGAACTCCGCTTTAATCTATATGATGCGAGCTTTTTACATACCTTTAAATGGAAGGAAAACAGCAGCGGCGCGCGGCGTGGCGTGCTTTCCGATATATCGATTGATCTGCCATTTAAACCTAGGGGAAAGGATCGATATGCAGGGTGTTCGCAACGAACACCTCAATAATCGATTCTTTACCATAGCTTCAAATGGGGAAATAACGATAATCGATCATTCGCGCCACGCCACTCGATAGCATAGAGAAAAAAAAGGAGGTGTTTGCATTTCGGGCATCTTGGAATTATTCATAGAGTATCTATAGCTTTGATGACGTCATTGGGTACAGCGACGTTTTTATCCTGTCGATTTTCTAGGAAATGGTGTAATTTAAGGGAAAAAGTCATTCTATAAAAAGTGCTTGAAATTATATAAAGAGTTTATTTAAGTAAAAAAATCGGACATTATGGTCCGTTTTTACAGCGTCAACATAACCCTCAACGAGCGTCTTGTTTACATTGATGACGTAGGTGGGTACAAATCCTCAAGATGCAAACACCTCCTTTTTTTTCTCTATGACTCGATAGTGCCAACTTTTTTTCTCCATGATAATTTCGAGATTTTGCCGGTAAAGTGCTTCCTTCCGCCCCAATGGCGTGGCGTACTTTGCGATATATCGATAGATCAGCCATTTAAGGTGAATCCAGGGTTCGATTAGGGATAATTCAAGATTAGAGATAGCACCACCAGTCACCACTGAGAATTTCACTTTCCTTCGACGATTACTGAAATAATATTGTTCAAATTACAAAAAGCAGATCCACAAGACATAGATTATTTTTTGCTTGATTTTTTGAGCCAAAAATATTGGCAATTAGAATTACAAGCGCAGAGAAAGTACGACTGAAACTTTCAGCTCAGCAGCGGCGGCCGAGCGCGCAACGGAAGCCCTCATGTTCTGTCTCTCTCTCTCCCACTGCCGCAATGGGAATTACTTTCCGCCGTAGTTACGACTTCATTTTTGGGGATTTTGAGAAGATTTTTTTACTGAGTGTTCCTCAAGTATGTTGCTATATCCCTTGGATCCCCAATCTTGAATATGTATTACGGTTTTTATTATTTTGGCAAATATATGCGGCTATTCTGAGCAGCGCGACGTGGTGGCGAAATCGCAAAGTTCCAAGCCTGGATTCACCTTAATCCTACAGAAAAAGGATCGACGAACAGAGAGTTCGCAACGAACACCTCAGTAATCGATCCTTTACCATAGCTTCAAATGGGGAAATATCAATAATCGATCATTCGCACCACACCACTCAGTGGTGCCATCATGCAGGAATTGCCACTGTTTCGATATGTATTCGTTGTTTCACATAAGTTTAAATGGATGAACAGCTGGGTCGCGCTTTGCAACACTTGGAATTACTATTTTTGGATCGTTTTAAAAACAGCATGTGTGCCTTTCAATTCCCTTTATAGATAGGTGATTTTATGGATGAGCCAGGAATAGTAGTATTTGAAATTGTAGCCCTACTTACGGACAACTTACGGCACTATTGACTTTACATACTATTTCAACTTTTACTACTACCAGGTACAAACTATTGACCTTGAGTAGAAAATAATTGAGCAACCCGTGGATCCGCTTTTGTTCTTTAAGGCTCCTACTCATATTTCTTTTTCTCCTTTTTAAAACAAAACCATACAAAGAGACTTGATTCAGAGATTAAAATAATATTTTTCATAATAAACTAGATAAATATCGGCAGATTTTAGAGTGTTCATATTGGTTTACCCGCTTCAAAAAGACATAGCGACAAACTTGCAACGTCGTCGCAAATCGAGGCATGAATGATATTTATCTCGCCGTCGGCGGTCGATGATGAGAAAATGCACTTTCTGCCACATTAGAAAAAAAAATTCAAACATTGTTCTTTCAAACTATGATTAAGGGCTGGTTTATTGATTTTTCATTCTAGATGGTTTCCAACACCCATACAATTTAAACCCAATTACTGGCAATTTGGACTGGGCAAGCGCTGAAGTTTGATTTCAGCGGTTTTAAGCGTGATCTTCTGCCATCAAGTCGAATCGATACCGTTGAAGGCGCTCTGAGCAACTATTCCACCGCTGAAGTATTGCACAGTATCAGCCGAAAATGAAGGCGCGCTAACGTTTGCGCATTGACTGGAATTGCGTTTACCACTGTGCAGAGAGTCCTATCGATCCTACAGTATACGGCTCACGTTCGATAGATTTTTGTGTACTTTGGTACTAGATTGCATTTTTTGACGGGGAACTTGAATTTCAACTCAAATTTTCGAAATTTTTGAGCTTTACAAAGTGGTTTATGGATGGCAATTGTGAGGCGCGAATGATTGATTATCGATATCTCCTCGTTTGAAGCTGTGGTGAAGAATCGATTATTAAAATGTTTATCGATCCTTTTCCATTGGTTTAAATGGCTGATCTATCGATGTATCGCAAAGTACGCCATGCCATTGGGGCTCAAGAGGCGGAACAGAGCGCACTTGACCGGAAAAATCTCGAAATTAGGACCAGTAAGGAATAGGCAAGGTATACAGTTTTCTGGTGTTGGCTGCTGAATCTGAAAATGATGTTAGTTTTTGTACAGCGTGCTTGTGCATAGATTTTCCGGAAATTGACTTATCTCTGGTGAAGCTCAATTCTTCGGGAAAATTCCGATTTTTTCGAGGAAAATTGAACGGATTACGAAAACGAAGGTCGTTTTTGGAATTATCGCTGGAAATCTTACGGGAAATAGTGAACAGATTGTTTGCAACCCGACCCGTTTTTACTAGCATGTGTAAAACCCCTGGGCAGATGGGGTCTTGTCGCACGTCGCACGTTTTTTTCCGAGCCGCAAATTTGAATTTTCCCGCGCACCAGTTTGCGCGCCCTCTTCGTACGTTTCCGGCCTTCCTCGGATTTTTCCGTTGCTGTTATCAGTTTCAGCTCTCCTTAACCTAATTTCCATAATCAGTAAAATTATTCTTCATTTGTTTACGATTACGAAATCGCCCATGATTTCCATTATTCCCTAGCTTTTATCCGCCCCCCTTAATTTCTAACGTAAAGAAACTTTACTTTCCTCTGTTAGTTTCTTTCAAACCATCGCATGACATCATGCACTTTCACTTTCTGTCAACTGAACACCCGCTTTTCGTCGCCACCTATTCCTCAAGTACTTTTTGATCACTTCTTTTCGGTATTATTTTCTTCCTCAGTAAGACAGTAATTTCTTCGTTTTTTTCATAATCAGTAAGGTTTTTGTCACCGTCTTTTACTCTAATTTTTTCCATCAAAGTTCGTGAATACACCCGGAGAGATTCAAGATGAAAACCACAATATCCAACGAGCTACCGTCAAGTAGTTTTCCAAAAATCACTCACAAATCTTCTGCAACATCTTTAGCAAGTGCCATAATTCAATTTACAGACTGTCTCATTCTCAGAAATCACCAAATAGTCAAAGCAGACCTAGTCGTTCAAAATGGAAAAATTCTGGATCCACAAAAATTATTCTTCAATTCCAAGAGGAAGGCTGACATTGTCATCTCTTGCAATGATGCAATTATCGCTCCTGGATTCATTGATCTCCAAATTAATGGTGAGAATGTTTATTATATTTTTTATCACATTTGGTCATAATCAATATGCACATGTGCATAAAAGACAACAATTAAAACACATCAAAACACAAAAAACAAATAGGTATACAAGGCCAAGGAGAAATAAAACAAACCGGGACATTTCGGGCTAATTATATGCCCATTCTCAACTGGAACAGAAGCTAAAAAATGTAAAAATTAAAATGAGAAAATGAGCATGCAACTGACCGAGGTAGGAATCAGTGCAAACTCCATAAAAGTGTCCATAATAATGTGCATAAAAGACAGAATAGAAATTATATAGGCACCTTACTAGTGAATCAGGAATAGGTAGCCTCTAATGGCCTCAGATGGAATCTGGACCATTTTAGAACTTAAGTTCAAGAGTTTTCCATGGAAATCAGGGAATCAGAAGTAAGTACGAAATGTTTTCACAAATTGTTCGAACAAATCATAGAGTACTAGTTATGTACTAACATAGGAAGCATTAGTGTTGTGAAAACTTAGATTTACAGCATTTGAATTCCACCGTTTTTTGCGTGTTTATGTAGGTTAATTGGAAGAATTTTGCATAAAGCTATTGGCCATAGAATAAGTGAGTCAACAAAGTAAGGCCCCTGTATAAATGTTTCTTTACTAGAGACCCTGTTGAGTATTTTGATCAAGTTGTAAACTGCCAGTTGTTTTCTCTATAATTATCATTCTCTTATCACAGGTGGATTTGGTGTCGATTTTGCACATGATACTGAGTCTACCGAAGAATGTGTCAGGAAAGTAGCTAAAGGCATTCTTGCGCATGGTGTTACAGCATTTTGCCCGACTCTGGTAACATCCCCTCCTTCCGTTTATCACAAGGTATGTCTACAAGTTCGGTTTTTTGAAACTTCCCACCCTCAATGTGAAGAGAGAAACATTTTTACTAGCACAAAGTATAGGAAATTGCATGCTTTCGCAAATGAAACCATAAATTGATCATTCAGATCACCATTTCAGCCTCCTTTTGGTGTAGTGATTGTAGCCTTGGCTCTATCATCAGGAGGTCTGGGGGTCCATTCTCGGGCATGCCACTGGAGTTTAATGGCTCAAATAAAGGTTCCATGAGCTTGCTCATCAGGAGAAACTGGGGGAGGGGGGGGGGATGGAGCTATTACTGAAAAGTGCAGGATTACCCCCTTAATTGGGGGTATTCGAAGTGTACTTACAAAAAAAAAAAAATTAAATCCGATCATGATTCTCAAAAAGCAGAGCTGAAAAGTGGAAATTGCAGCACTTTCACGCACATTTTCTAGAGGATCATATGTTGCAACACACGCTTTGGTAGAGACGGGTGTTCTTTTCTTCACTGGCCAAAAGATACAAGAGTGACAAATGCCTTTACATTCCTGCATTTCTGAGCAAAAAAGAACCAGAATTCTTCCGAGTTTTTACAGCACGTTGCATATCTTTGCGTTGTTCGACATACATACACAGTAGGGATACATGGAAAGCCAGTATACCTTCCTGAAACAAGGCATATGAGCCATTATACCGTTTTTTTTTTAAAGAAACACCTCACTTGCTTACAATAACACCTTGGCATGTCGGCCACAAGTCCATCTTTTATGAATGAAACAAAACTAAATAAGTATTCAACGGATAGAGGCAGTTTTTTATTTATTTTTAATTTTTCTCATACTTCTGAAGCTTCTCCAAACGAATTTCAACATTAACTTACGATTTTCCCAGTAATACGTTCCATCTTTTTGAAAAAGAATCCTAATTTTAGGTATTACCGAAATTATCGTTTCGTGCAGGTGACTCGGAGGGCGCCACGGTTTTGGGAGCTCACATCGAGGGTCCGTTTATCAACATCAAGAAGAAAGGGGCGCATGCTGACGAACACATCACTGAATTCTATGAGGTGAGTTGCCACAGCAATTTTGATTCTAATTACTACTGCTTAGCAAGAAAGAAAATCCTTGTTCTAACTAAATTTTTTTTTTAATTTGGTCTGTAGTCAATTAACTAAGCAGGGTTTCAGATTGATCAGGCCCCGTGGGTAGAATGCGCCTGAAAATCAGCCTTTCTAATATGTTCCAAAAATGAGGCAGGAACATCACAAGCTGACAGCTTTGGGTTAAAATTCATGTGAAGCAATCAATATTTAGACAAGCTGCCTCCTCTAGAATCTATTGTTTGCACGTACCCCATGAATTTCGATGAAGGTAAAACAGTGTTGCCAATTTTAGGGTGACACCAATGTAGCATCCATGTTTCTTGCAAAATTTCATGCTACACAGTTTCCAAACCTAGGCTGAGGCTGAGGTAAGCCTCACAGTAGGGGGGAAAAAAAATCCAATGAATATAAATTTTTTCAGTAATTTTTCAGGTTTTTGTGTCTTTGTTTTGAAAATTTGGGGAAGGAGGGATCAAGCCAGTTGTATGCAATTCAAAAGAGGAGGATGAGAGATTAGCTGACAGGGGGAGGGGGGTCAAAATGTTGGCCAAAATGCCTTATCTAATACTTGAATGGCCATAAGAATATAGGAAACTGGGGAACTCACTTCACTGGGGAAAATAAGCTGGAGCCTGAAAACCTATATTCGTTCTTAGTCTTAGACAAACAGATGTTAATGCAATGGGATTTGGAAGTAAGATACTGATAGCACTGCTTGGAGGAGTTCCCAAACATTTTGGCCCAAGAAACCAAAATAATCAACCAGAAATATCAAACCGAACCTTTTTTTTTTAGTTGAAAGTCAAAAACTGTTGTTAGAAGACGACATCTTTTCATTTAATTTACCACTTATGAGAGGGAGAGCTGAACATTTTTATATTAGATTACGAAAATTCAGTGCTGAAATGGATGGTAGTTCTTTAAACTATTACTTTTGGATAACATGGAGCAATACCAATAAGAAACTCTAATCCAACTGTTTCATCCCCAAATAAAACAACTTTTCTCCTTGGAAAAATGTTGGAGTTCTTGTGAAATCTGTTTAAGAGTTTGCAACCCTGTGTAATGTTGTCACCTCAGTGTCTCATAGTTATGTAATCATGTCTCCCAGCACATTTTTCCTCGATGCTTTAATTATTGCTGTCTTGTTTTTTTTTACTGATAATCTTCTGAAATTAAAATAGTCGAGGATTTCAAAGTGTCATAATTATCTAATCAGTGGTCGCACTGTTGAGTGTAATTATCTATCATCATGGGCAATGTTTTCAAGAAATCTCTTTTTCATGCAGTCAAAGTTCAATCTAATGATTAGAATACAAGCTGCAAAATAAAATAAATAAATCAAATGAAATTCTGGAAATGAGAAAATACTTTTGCAAGTCTCGGTGCCCAATTATTTTGAAGTTTTTGAATTTCAATGAATGCATAACGTCAATGAACTGGAAGACAAAGCTATCTTGATTTTTAGGTCTTGAAATTTTTGCTTAGATTTTATTTTTTTTAGAGTCCCACCTAAAACTCAAGCTAATTGAGATAACTCTTCTTGTAGTTTCACCGTGATTCATTTAAAGTTTATCTTTATCATCTTTGCATACTCCCTCTCTGGCTGATTCTCGTTGTTTTTAATATGTTTTGCTGAATCATTTTCAGGGATTCGAATCCGTCAAAAAAATGTACGGCAGTCTAGAGAACGTACGAATCGTCACTTTGGCTCCAGAACTCGAGAATTCCGGATCAGTGATAGAAAAATTTGTCTTGGAAAAGATTGTTGTATCTCTTGGTAAGTTTGTAACTGGTGTCCTTGAAAAGTATTTTTACTTTGAGTCAGAGCAATCATTATTATCAATGCTACATCGGTGGTTGCATACATTGAATCTGAAGCCTGTTGACTGCAGAGAGCAGTTTTCTGTGGATAAAATTCAGCAAGACAAAACTATTTACTTGGAAGTTGTGAAAAAAAAATGTATGTGCAATAAATTGAAACCGGTAATATAGGTCATACATGGACTTACATGAGATACTAACAGATGCCTCCATTTCGCACACCCAGCAAAATCTAGAAGCACTGGCTGAGAAGACTTCATTAGAGCAACACAATAGGTTGATGATTTTTATTAAAAAATATCCTGACCTAGATAGTTAGCCTCAGTAACAACTATTTAATCGAAAGTATATTCAACTTGTGTGTTACTAAAAATTGCCTGTAATAAAATATTTGGACGGCGTAAGTCCGCAACCATGTATCTCGTTTGCAGTGTTTGAAAATCTCTGCCTCTGTATTATTTTTAAAAAACAAATTGATATCACTCCTTGAAATTTTTGCAGAATTTTCTTCGCTTAGAGAAAAAAAAATCACGGCGATTTTAAAGAATTGCCATTACGTATTTTTTCGTTTTAAAAATAAAATATGACAGGTTTAAAAAATAAAATAAAGTCTACGGCATTGCAAACCGAAATACATGGTTGCGGACTTACACCGTCGATTTACTCTATCAATGCAAAAGGTCATTTAAATTAAAATGTCATTGAAAAATACAATAAATAGGTTTGTACTTTGTAGACTCGTATTCGAATGAAATGGACGTTGCAAAATTAAAAACTGTACTTTTATTTTGCTTCTTTGCCTTTTTTATCCTTTAAATGTTTTTCAAATTATCTATTAACCATACATTCAAACTATCCATTAATTTTTGTTCATTTCAGGACATTCCATGGCAGACTATGAAATCGGAGAGTTAGCTATGAAAAGAGGGGCAACCCTCATAACGCATTTATTCAATGCAATGCAACCAGTAAGTCTGAGTTATTTTTCACTTCTCAATATTTTTAATTTGCCGCTCATTTGATCTTGTGTAGTTAAACAAATCAATTTTTTAGCCTTCCTCAAAATAGGAAAAAAAGCAAATCTTTTACAAATGAAAATGAACTTTATTTACTCTGTGAAACGTATCAACTACTGACTTATCGATGGTGAATTTCAAAAGAAATTAGAATCAAGAGAAGCTATTTTATTTTATTTAAAAAAAAAGTGGACATGATTTAACAATCAGTTGCAAAGATTTGCTTTTAGAGATGAAAATTGCCCAGGTGCCCTCGGTGTTTTTGAAATATAGACTCGTTCAATAAAAATTGTTAATTTCAATCATTTGTTGGAAAACAAGATTCTAATCTAGAATCGACCCCTAACATTCAATGCGATTTTTTTTTTATTACAAAAAATTGTCATCCGAAAAAAATCAATTTGAAATTGTGATGGCTAGTCAACTAAGGTTTATTAAAGAGGGCTCAAAGTAATCGAAATTTTCTTTGCTTTCCAGTTCCATCACAGAGATCCCGGTTTAGTCGGCTTGCTAAAAGCAGGGAGGCCCATTTTTTATGGTATCATATCGGATGGTGTTCATACTCACCCATCAGCTCTGAGAATCGCTCACTGTACTCATCCAGAAGGTAAATCTTCCGCAGCCTAAAATTCTAGTGAAAGAAACCTCTTTTGGCCCCAATAGTTCTGATGGGTGTTTTGCACAGAGAAGCAAACAGAATTTTGAGAAGTAAAATGGCACAAAAATCGCGATTAAGAAAGTTAAATCCTTAAGTTAACTTAAGTTCTGCCATTAACTTACCATGTGGAAGTAACAGAATGTTAAATTTTTTTTATTTTTTTTTATTATTATTAATTATAAGATGTATAACCACTCCACTAGGGGGTGTCAATTACAATTGATTTAACTTTACCTAACTGCTAGCTCTTAACCCAGTGGTCTTAAACTATGTTTTAACAATAATGTTAAAATAGATCTGGGTTTTTTGTTTCTTACAATTTGTCTATTCTGTATGATCTGTTTTCAAAGTTCCTGCATCTGCAAGAACGTTTTACTTTGTTGTTGGCAAGTAGGCCTGCCAAGATAGAAATGTAAGGAGACATAATCTAAATACGAAGCAATCCCGTAACTATTATTAATCTCTCTCATGTGAGATTTACGTTTGTCCCATGCATTGTTTTCTCTGTTTATGGAACAAAGGCAAACATAAAAGCTGTCGCCGTCTGGGTTTCCCTTTAACTTTGATCGGTTTTCTGAGGTTACATTGATTTTATTTGCTTTTTGGTACTCTTAACTCGTGGACCAAAAAGTGGCTGTGAGATTAGGTCTTTAGATTTTTCAGAAAATCTAAGGTGTCCTGCTACCTAAAAAACCGAGAATGCAGGGAAATGTCAGGGATTTTTTTTTGTATCTGGAAAATCAGGGAAAACGTTCGGGAATCCGCAAATATTCGGCATGTCAGGGAATTTTATTCTGCAAGCAATTTTTGTGCCTGAGAAATGTCAGGGAAATCAAAAAACGCAGATTTTTCTTTTAATTGATGATGAATCAAGTTTCAGAAAAATGGAATCTATACCAACATTTCTGCTGATTGTCTTTTAAATTTTAGAAATGAGTCAAACATATCCGGCGTAAGTTTAGACTTCACATATTTTGCCATATTGATTACATTATATTCCTAAAACATGAAGCACTTCTTACTTATATCTAATCAGTTCAACTGTGTCGAAAAATTAGGAATATTTCTCTTTTTTGTCAGGGAATTATTTTTTCCATCTGTCAAGGAATTTTAAATTTTACCTCGGTTTTTCAGCCATTTTAGTCAGGGAAATCAGAGAAACGTCAGAGAATGTTAGTTTTAAAAATTGCCAGACACCCTGGAAATTGACTTTGGAAAATACTTAAATGCCTTGTACATAATAGCAGGGACGAGTTCTGTAGGTCGACGTTCTGTTGTGAGCGGGTGATTGCAGCGCATTCTCGCGTTGGACCCTAGTAAACTGAGAGATCCTTCCCCTTGAACCCCGACTCTTCCATCGTCCACTCCAAAAGTGAGGTCAAGCTGATGATTGAAAAATAACATATAAGGCGGCTGAATTCTTGAAAAATAAGCATATTTTTGGCGTTTTCCGATCCCTTCCAACGAGGCAGGGCCTGTCGCATGAGTCTAGAGGGTGAAAAATTCGATTTTTGGCAGATATTCGTGATCCTACGGATTTTTGTACAGTCCGACTACTGATAACAGCAGTGAGTTGCGAGGGTCCTACGCTAGATAGCAGCACTAATACCTGCTCACGAATTTTTATATTGGCTCTTATGGGAGTCTAGGGTCGTATAGAACTGGTCCCTGATAATAGTATGTGCTTTCTTCTGCTTCAAATCATGTAAACAATTACATGCTTGGAATGCATATTTTTTTATTTTTTTATTGTTTCTCTACGTAAGATTGGTAAACTAGTATCTGATGTAATTCAAGGTCACTCTTGTTTCTTATTTTTGGAACCCACTGCAGCAACATAATTAGTTCCCTTTCCTTTTAATAGTAAGTTTGAGGTTTTAGTGTTTTTTTACAGCAATATAAATAAAATTTTTGGAAAACTAATGCTTGCTTTAAAATGTTAGGATTAGTTTTGGTGACGGATGCAGTTTCTGCAATGGGACTGGAAGAAGGCGAACATCATATCGGTGAAAAATGCATCGCAATTAAAGGCAAAGAAGCAACAATTGCTGGTACAAACACGCTCTGCGGAAGTATAGCAACCATGGACGAATGCGTTAGATTTTTCAAAGAAGCCACAGGTTAGTAAGTGATTCGATTTTTTAGCATAAATATTTTTGTCTTGGACCATTTTTGGGCCATCATTAAAGAGATTTCTTCTTTTCCCTCTAGCTGAAGTTTGCAACATACCCACTCTGCCGTGCTGAGAAAATACACTGTATATGTCTGCAGACATTGCCAAATTTCCTCTCATTAAGTACGAGTTTTCAGGGGAATCTGTGAATATTTTTCCATTAACTTTTCAAGAATTTTATTCGCAATCAGATCTAAATTAGCAGAAAATATTCATTACTCCACAAAAATAAGCATTTTATTGGAGGAAAATTGGCAGTGCTCCAATATTCTTACAGCATATTTCTTAGCTCGGCAGTATTGAGAGATGAAAAAAAAATTGGTTCCAAGTTTTTGAGTGGCATTTTCCATCATTTCATTTTCTCTTTCAGGTTGTTCATTGGAAGAAGCCCTGGAGGCTGCTACACTGCATCCAGCTCAAGTGTTAGGAATTGATAAAACCAAAGGCACCCTTAACTTTGGTGCGGATGCGGATTTCATCATCCTACATCCGAAGAGTTTGCAGCTTCATTCAACGTGGATTGACGGCCGTCTTGTTCACAGCAATCCAGAAGTATCACTGTAGGAAGGAATGCCCAAAACCCTTACTAACAGTTTTCCGGCTTCTATGAATAGCTGTGCTTCGTTGGGGATGGGGACATTCAGAATGGCATGGTCACCAAGATTTAGAAGTTAAGTAAAACATTGGCTCTGAATTTACATGGATTTCTGAAAAAGAAAGCTCCCAAATTTTCCTCTTTCATTGAATATTTGGCAACAAGTATAAAGTATCATTGTTGTCTGCAAATCGAAATATTTTTCAGCATATTATGACTCAGATTTGAGCTCTTCCGTAGAACTGGTGAAATACCGAAATTCTCCAATGAGCCGGTGGCACCCATTTTTTTAACGCAAAGAAAAAGCCTTTTTACTTTCTCGCTCCCCTAGTTTCTTAAAGTGAGGGTGAACTGAGCTTGTAGGAATTTTTTAAGATTTCTTAAACCCTGAATATATGGCGAAGAAACCCTGTTTTGGAAATGCCAAAAGTGGGACCTGGTTGAAACGATGTTTTTTGCAGGCACAGATGACGTAGCCAGACGGGGGAAAGGGCGTTTGCTGATTGGCTGAAGTCTGATTCAGGCCTTGCCTTACTATGTCAACTTGACTGTTGGCCTTTGATTTGCTTTTTCTCCTCTCAGATATTTTTTTTTTTTACTTAAAACTTTGTAAATGAAGTATTTGAGTCAAACACTGTGAATATTTCTTGCCACTGCCCCATCAATCAGGAAAGCTCATAAGCTTTCCAAGTTTGCCTGAAAATTTAGGAAAAGTCCTAACTGAAAAAGTTGGGAGATTCTACTACAAAAAATTTGAAATTAGGAAAATTTTGCGTCGCTTTAAAGACCATGAGCTCTTTAAAATTTTTCCCGAAAAATTTCCAAAAAAAGGGAACGGTGAATTTTGCAACACATTTGTTATAAACCTTCCTCAGTGCGTAATCGCCCCATTTCTTGACAGACAATGTAATGGATTCTAGTAAAAAATTGAATAGTCATGAATTTGATTCTAAGCTACGACATGTTTACTCTTACTCAATATATGGAGCTGATTGGAAAAACTTAGCCTTGGAAACGTGAGACTGACATTTCAGCTATAGTTATTTACTATGTTTGAAATTAAAATGCAATCTTCAGATTATTTCAAATCACCTGGTAATTAATATTTTTTAAAAAGAAATAAGTCGCTTTCTTTTTTTAAAAATGTAAATCAATCTGATTGGCATCAAGGGTTAAATTAATGCATTTAAGCTGGGACTATTCTTATAGATTTTTACAGCGAATAAACATGTTTTTTCAAAGTCATCTACTATTTACACCTTGCCACATTTTATTCACTTTTTATGCATTCCATGTTTCTAAAATAAAATTGATGAATTGTTTTCCTGTGTTTTTGCCAAAAGAAACCAATGGCAGGGAAACATCTGTAAAAGTATCTATCTGCGCAATAAAGACAATACATATTGCAGTTTAGTCAGTTTTGAAGTTGAACATGTAGATAAAAATAGACGCACAGGAAGTAACTTATTCTACCTAGCTGAATACTTTTTTTCTACTTCCAGCTTGTTTTTTATCGTTTTAATTGTGAAGACTTTTTATGTATCCGTGTTAATTATTTTGTTATTAAATATTACTTAAACTAACACCCATATAACTGGTTTTGTTTCTTTTGACTTTTTTTTTCATTTTGTTTTATTATTAAACGGAATGGTTTGTTTGTGAGTTGAATCTTTACAGCAAACTTGCTGCACTGAACCTAAGGTGGTTCCAACCATAGGTCGTCACCTCCTATGATGTCATAAGTTTCAGGCGAATAAGGAAAGTTCTGTTCATAATTTCCTTTTCAAGTCTCATGTTTCAGTCAAAAAAGCTGTCATGAGCTCCTTCGGGGCTCAAAAAAAACTTAAAACATGTACATTTACATGAAAAGGATCTATTCTCAAATGAATTCCTGAGCTCATAACAGTTCTTGTGAAAAGGTATCAAGAAAAGACAACTATTCCAAAAATAGAAAAATCGATTAATTTATTCTCAGTCATATTTGATAACACGATTATGTACAAAGAAATATATGGCCTGAAGAAACACTTAGCGTTAACTACTCAAACAAAGTAAATGATATATAGGTATGTACTAAAGATGAGATGCATTTTAGGAGATAGGATGCTTGTAGAACGATCTAAAGAGGTAAATTTTCTTACTCTACAAGTTTCGTCTACATTCAACAAAAAGATAAAGCAGACATTGGGAGATTGAGTAAAAGAAAGAAACTAATGAGAGGTAAGCAATCGATAATTGTAAAGATAATTGGTTCTTCAAAAAAACAAACAAAAAAAACAAAGGTTATACAAAAAGCTACTTAAAATATCTTACTTAGGAATTATTGGTTGATAGATCACTTGTTACCACATCTAAACAGGATACAGGTTGCTGTACTACAAAAAAAACATGAGGCTTTGCCAAATATCTATTGATAAAACCACATTTTCTCGATAATTTGTTTTTTTTTCTTCTAAAATTACACAGAATAACTTCCAAAATTTAATTCTGGTGTTAAACCTTGAAGCAAAATGTCCATAACTTATCATGGCAATAAATATTTTATAAGAAAAAATTCAACAGGATTGGAAAATTTTTCGTAGCATAGCAGTCAGCAGTACGGAGGCTCACACAAACCTACAGTTTTTTAGTATCCGTACAAACAATATTTACTTCACCATCTTAAAATGATCTAAATCCTTGGTAAATGTGGCAATAAAAGTGCCTCTTTGTTTTCTGAGCATAAGAAACATGATATCAGAATATCACTTTGCTTACCCTCCTAACCTATCAGGTTTTACAAAAACAAAGTTCAATGATAAAATATTTGTACAGCAAGTGAAAAAATGTATTGACAATTATTTTTCAATACATCAAGAATCGAGAAAGAAATCATTAGAGATAAAAATTCTCACAGTTGATAAATATACTTGACACATTCAATCCTACGAGTTCATCAGTTTTCAAGACCCCGGTTCACTTTTGCAAAGGGACAGTAATGCTAGGCCTCATCCTTTTCTTTGTGAAAAAAAAGTTCTTTGTAAGTGTTTAGTTTCCCCATGAGATTGCAGTTCTTGATCTTGAAACGTAGACATAAAAATATACAGTTTTAAGTAAAAAAGAAAAATAGCTACATAGTGTAAGAAGCTTATTTGTGTTGATATAATTTTCCACTGGGAAAATAATTGTAATTTTTGAACGATCTAATTATGTAGCCAAAATTTTTTGCATCCTGTGATGCTGAAAGAAACTATTTCTGATGAGTAAAATTGACGATCCACTCACTTTATAGAAAAAAATAAAAGCATATAATTATAGTATGAAATTCTTTGAATTCTTCAGAAATTAGGACTGACAGCGAAGCAACTTTATTGATCATTTTTTAAGTACATAGGTAATCAAACTTCAGTCTGCAAAAGCTTAGTCAAAAGATAGTAAACAGAAAAGTAAAAAATCTTAATTCTTTTTAGTTTGAGGTTATTAAGCAAGCTTTTCTGAGTGGAGTTTCTGAGAAGTTCATTGTGACAAGCAAATTAATTATTTGATTGATGGTTTCATATGCCAAGTAATGCTAGAGAGAATCTGTCGTAATAGCAAAATTTCTCTTCCATCATTTATCCAATAATAAATAAATAAAGGGGAAAAAACGTTTATTTATTTAAGTTATTCTGAATATTGTAACGAATCAGGACTGACGACAACCACATAAGTCATCATTTTGAGAGAGGATCCGATTTTAGTCAGTGGTAACATTTTTCAATGACAGTAAATAGGAAAAAGAGAGAAATCTTATGGTAAAAAAAATTTGGGGGGTAAGGAGACTTAGCTATGGAGGAAGATGATGTCATCTGCGATGATGGAGCACAAATTGACTGTGCTCCCACTTTCCGTAGTCATGGACCCATAAGATATACGACCTGCAACATAGACTCTTTTGCCTTTCTGCAGATAATCGTAGACAGTGTCTCGCAGTTTCGGCCGAAAAACAGCGATTCTATGCCACTCCGTTTTTTGGGTGATCTCACCTGTAAAAGAAAAATAATTTTTTATACAAATGCAACTTTTTGTATCAGATGTAACTTTTGACACTAGACTGATGTCAAGATTAATCTCCTCTTAACAGTTTTTTTTTTTTTCAACGTGAGGCTTGACTCCTATGAAATTGAAACTGTCTAATGGAATTAGATACCTATAGTCTTTAGAGATGACTGAACTTGCATTTCCAGGTCCATTACACTGAGATACTTCAATGTACAGCTTTGACTTTTAATTTTTCTTCAGAGAAAATTCAGAGAAATGGAGGAAAAAATACCTCTCCTCAAAATTTTGAAAAATCACCTAAAAGCAGGCATGCAAAACATTATGATGAAACACCGATGAAAACACTATTTTCTTTAACTTTTCTTTTTTTGTGCAAAAAAATCACGAAAAAGAAGAATAGTGAGACTGCGACTAATTTCTCCTTTGAAGCATTTACTTACAACACCTACATCTAGCTGTTTAAGTGATGTTCTAAAATATGCAGAGCTGGTTATCACGAAACAGATCTAAAGTTTTTTGTTTTTTTTTTTTAACTTGAGATAGCCTCATTTTGGACCTAAAAATTTACGAAAAACTAACACAAGGGCAAATGGTGCGGGCATTATTCCTTCACTTGTTCTCCCTTGTGAGGCAGTATTTCTGCCACCAAGTTGACAACTGAGACTTGCAGTGATGAAGAAAATTTTTGGCTTTCCCATCTTTTAAGTAGGCCTTTCTATGTTGAAAACCCCTTTTCTATCTTCAAACAATTTCACTTGGCTTCTAATTAACAATATGCCACAGTTTTTCCAAAAACATGCGATTTTAAAAAGGATGCCAGTTGCTTTCTTCCACTCCAAGACTTCGATTAACCACCTTCCCACTTAAAATACTTGTTTGTGGGGCCTCCCTATTTTTCCTAAAGTTTTTGTAGTAGTACTTGAGACCTAACAAACCCTTAATTGAAAAGTTCCTACACTCTTGTTTTTAATTTTTTTTCTCCATACTAAAGTAATAAAAAAAGATGTAGTGAACAAACCTGCACTGTTTCTGTAACTGGTGTCTGTGGCGAGTTGGAAAGTCACGACAGGGTGCTCTTCACTGCCTCGTTTCTCAGGTTCAGCACCTACACGACCGAGCAGTCTAACTTCATTGATTGCTGAATTTGAAAAAAAGAGAGACTGATTAGCATACAAATCTTATACAAAAGGAACTTCCATTACTAGTTTTCAATGAGAAGAGAGAAGAGAGAGAGAGTTTCAGAGAGAATTGAACGCAATTTGACGAAAGAAATCTATATGCACTGGAAGTTTTGAGAAAAGACACGTGTGGAACAGTTAAAGACAACTGATAAAAACATCTTAGATAGAAACGCATTTACAATGAGCCTGTTGCAAACTTTTGCTGGAGCAAAAATAAGAGTTGCTACTCATAGGCCTTGTCCACACGGGACGTTTTCATAGGATTTGTCCCAAGTTCGAATCGCAGGAAGGAAACTTCTGGGATTTTTCCCAGTTACCGTCTCCACGGGACGGGGCTCATACGGTCCTGCGACTAGTTTGCGCGGCAAGATAAATTAGTTGAAGTCGGTTATTTAACCGGGATTAAAATAATAATTGCACTCAATTGACGATTAGACACATTATTTTAACTAAAAAAACATTAACAACGGAGTAATGAATAAAATATCGCACAGTTCGTTTTCACTTCTTCTTCCTCTCCCCGTGAGTCCTGGGGGTAAAGCACCATACTTGGTACCGGGAAAAATATTGATTAACTCAATATTTTTCCCAACTTCGTAAGTGGGATTTTTCCCTGGGACAAATCCCGTGAAACGGCCCGTGGAGACAAGGCCATAGAAAGTGTCTCAAAAATCACGATGAGCACATTGGCAAAGTCTGAAATGCAGTCCTTACTTCACAGTTTGCATAAGAAAGTGTTTAATAGAGCTTCCCGCTTCAAAAACGATACCACAGCACAGGAAAACATTTCATTAAAGGAGTCATTCCATCCAACCCCTGCTCACAAAGATACTACGCTATATTCAACATAGCCGAAGCCAATCCGCCTATACACATGTGACGGTGTGATTATTCTAACCACCTGATAACAATCGGCGTGTTTCCATTCACGTTTGTTCTTCTCACATTGATAGATATCTGCCTTGATTGACCTCGTGCTCTCCTCAACTTGCCCGCGGAAGCATCAGGCATGTTGAGCAGGGATTGAATGGGACAACTCCTCCAACGAAATGTTCACCTGTGCTGTAGTATCCTTTTTGAAGCAGGACACTTAAAAACGCAACTTTCTCACGCAGATCGTGAAGTTAGGAGTGCATTTCAGAGTTTCGATGCGCTCATTGTGATTTTTGAGACACTTCCTCTCCGAAACAACTCTTATTTTTGATCTTGCAAAAGTTTGCAACAGGCCCATTGTAAGAGACAAGCAACTTGCACTTCGGTACTGGTAAGAATAGTAGTAGAGATTCTGGAACATAACAACTTCAAGTGCCTTTCTTACACCCAAGGTGCGTCTCCATGGTCCAGACGTATGGTAGCTAAAAATGAGGCTACCTGGAATTTCGGGTACACAACGATTTTTTGGCTTACTTTATGTTATTTGGGTCGCTGAATCCGAATCTGAAGTTTCCTACCGCGTATCTGGTGAGCATTTTCCGCCATTTTGAAAAAATGTCCTGAAAAGGCCTTTTTTGCGGTTTTCTTGATAGCGGCTACGCATGAGAAAAAGTCCCGGATTTAGTTGATATTTTGAATAGCTGACATAATTTGGAAGAAAATGCTGTATGAATATGCTAGGTTTGCTTAAAAATTGAGGAACCTCGGATCTCGGAACTTTGGAACGCTTCGGAACTTGGCTGACCGCGGCGAGCCGGCTCGCGCGTTGACGGGTGCGCCGCGAAAACGTGAATGGGCGCGATGTGCACGATGCTGTATCTTCCTCAATTTTTGAGCAAACCTAGCATATGTATACACCATTTTCTTCCAAATTATGTCAGTTATTCAAAACATTAGCTAAATCCGGGACTTTTTCTCATGCATAGCCGCTATAAAAAAAAACCGCAAAAAAAGGCCTTTTCAGGCCATATTTTCAAAATAGCGGAAAATGCTCACCAGATACGCGGTAGGAAACTTCAGATTCGGATTCAGCGACCCAAAAAACATAAAGTAAGCCAAAAAATCTCTGTGTACCCAAAATTCCAGTTAGACTTACCAGGCGCCTGGACTACAAGTATTTTAGTGCCTGATTAAGCTCATGTTGACTTTACAGAACATAAAATTTTTTTCCTCTGCAATAGAAATGATTAATAATATCATCCAGCTCTCTTGCTCTACAATTCTATTCATCTATCATATTTATTGTAATTGTGTGAGTAGAACAGCCTTTCCTGCTCTAATCCACTGGTAGAATTGAATTAAAATGTGATTAAGTCTGACTTACACTTTTCCACATTAGATCCAACTGGACTGCAGAAAGAGCGCACGAATTGGTTTCTAAAACAGGGTCTCCCCTTTGAGATGAGGTTATACACCTGAGAACACAACAAAAGTACAAGATGATACTTGATAGATTATCAAGAATGAAGGAGATTTTCTAGAAAGTTACTTATTAACAGTCCTTTTCATAAATATTGAAAGACAAAGAGGGCCGGGATTAGAAATACCGAGGGAAATTGATCAATATTCCCGGGTATCAAATGTTTGGTACATATTAAAAAACACTGAATATTAACGTTTCTACAAGTATTATCAATTTGCAAAACTCAATATAAGTTAAAAAAATGCAAATTCAGCATGCGTGGAGAAAAGGCAGATAATACAAACTCCTGACTTGAATTGATACCATTTGAATGCTGGCTGAATCAAAATTTGAGAGTCACAGATCAATACCCATATTCAAGACTGATGGGTTATAAGTATTGTAGTGGGAGCGCTAGGGGGAAAAAACAGAACCACATTTTTTCGGGTAATTTTCACGGTTTATTCTATAGCTGATCATACAGAGGCTGGACCGGGTTGTCTCGGGTCTTCACACCTCACACCGACTAACTCCGCACGAGCAGTTTCCGCAAGCTTTTATGCCAACACCCGTAGTTTCCGTGCCCAACTCCGACTTGCGAAACGCCAGAAGCCAGGGTCACTCTTGCCGCAAGCTCCGCGCATGGACATAAACAATCGTGTCTCAACAACTCGCATCCAACACGCCTGACCCTGCCACTGACATAGGAAGCCGCCATTTCTCATGACTTGCCATGTCCCAAAACCAGCTTCCTCCAAGTGGATTGGTGAAGACCTCGCGAGTTTTTAACCGATTTCACTGCAGTGTTGTGCCTGAAGAGTAGATCTAACAGACGGACAACTCAGACATTGGGTGATGGCAAAGATTTTTTGTAAATGGCTGCCTCTTTGCACAATAAAATGGTACCCTACAAATGGATTTAGGTCAGGAAACCACGACTTTTCTCAATTAATTTCTGATTTCTATTAGGAGACAAAAAGAGGGGAATGATAAGATCAACACAAAGATCGACATAACCCTGGGGTTCCACATGCCATGCAGGAATCATGGAAAAAGTCTCTTGAGTGGGGAGACTTCGACTGGGTTCAAACTTACCGTCTGACTGAACATATTCAAAGATGAAAAGAAGTACCCTGACCGAAAATGCACGTGAAATGGGAACGAAGCTCAGAAAATTCTGCAAGATAACAAGAAGGAAGCCGAAAAAAATTTAAACTAACCAAGACTAACGACTAACCTAACCTAACCAAAACAAACACACGAGCACGTGATACCACAGTCATGGATGAATATATACTAACCAAGACCAATCCACACAGGTCAGTCATTCCGGTGGACGAGTTTTGGTACTCTACTGCGCAGTGACGTACTATTGAGTGCTTGCAATGTATTTCTTATGGGTGCACTCAATAGTACGTCACAATGAGTGCTGCGAGTTAGGGCCGGGCGGGGGAGTGGATTTCAAAAAAGCTGCGCAATGACTGACCTGTGTGGATTGGTCTACTAACGTAATGTAATATCTTCGTCCATGCCACAGTGTTGGAAGAAGGAGAAGGAGGGGGATGAGGGGATGAAGGAGGTGTCGCCGTGTCGGACATCTTGGATTTTTTTGATGACGTACGTAAGGTATACGGGAGGCGAACTTTCGAACTTTCGCCCTTTTTTTCGCTTTCTTTGTGAGTGGCCGTGTGAAACAAAAAAACATTCCATATGTCCTGAATTTTCTGTATATTTATTTTCTCTTTACTGTATTTTAGGGCAACGGCTGTGACGACTGCATGCTAATTGAAAATCTAGTGAACAAGTGTTAATAATCTTGAAAAGAATTTTCTATTATTTAGGTAAGCGTCTGCTGACTGTCTTCCATTCATCTGCTAAGTACTGCTAACTGTCCGTCATCACTGAATCTCCAGTACTTTTTGTTGTCTCGTATCAACAGTCTTATTGCGCTGCATTTCACTACCGTATACTTGTTCAACTTGTCTACACTATCTGCTCATTACTCTCATCTCCCCCGCACTCCTTGTTTTCCGCTAAGGTTAGTCTTGGGGCTGTTCTCAATATATTCAATACTGAAAATTAGATTCGCAATTGGACGTATTTATGCTGAATGGAACTGTGTGCAAAAGGGAAGATGGGGCATGTTCAAGCTAGCTGCACAAGAAACAATGTAAAAGTGTATATCGACGGTGAAAGTCGGCAATCACATAACTCGGTTTGCGACGTCGCAGACTTCCTGTCATACTTTATTTTTTAAATGGAAAACTACTCAACGGCAATTCTTTAAAACTGTCACGATTTTTCTTCTCAATGCGAAGAAAATTCTGCAATAACTTCAAGAAATAATATCAATTTGTTCTCCTTTTAAAAAATGACGTAGAGGCGGAGATTTTCAGACACCGCAAACGAGTAATGTGATTGCCGACTTTCACCGTCGATATAGTTCTCTTTGAGAAAATAGTGAAGCGGGATTTGACATTGAATCAAAAGGAACTGAGCACTAACTTGTAAGCCGGTGACAAGAGCCTTGTGGACAGGTCTCTTAAGTTACTTAAAGACTGACAACAGAGTCGTTTTTGTGCATGTCGTGCCTGCTCCTCATCGCTGACGTCACAGGCGCCTTTAAATTCCCATCCATTCTTATGGCCCGAGTACTAACAAGCACAATCACGAGTAGTCACGCACACAAGAGTATGTTCAATTTATTCTCTTATGCATTGCAAATGATTAAGTTGAGTTGCGTAGAAGGGGCATTGTTTCTTGACTCATAGGTTGCAATTCTTTTCTTTCAGCTTTCTCCTTTCAAGACTTTTTTTGGGGCGTGAATTTCAAAACCGGTAAGGAATGGGCTTGGAGCAGAGTAACCAAGGAGGAAGCAGCCACGGTGCTAAAAGCAGTGCAAACAAAGCAGATCGTCTGCGCCGTGGAAAATCAGTTCCGGAACAGAGGTGGAGCGGCGATGCTGGAACTCCTGATCAACGGCCCGGAAGTGCCTCCCCTGGTCATAGCATTTGCAGTGATTCAGATCTGCCTTACATATCGTACACCGTCAGTCGACCAATTGGCGGTAAGTGATTGATAGTTGCTTGTTAGTCCATAACTTTTATTGTCAAAATCAGTTGAACACTGCACCCAGTGTTCGAAACTCACCTTTGAGTTTCAGGAACCATGGGGCCCATCAACCTGATTTATAAGGTCATTGAAGATTTTTCAGGGGCCAAATTGACTTTTTGCCTCCATATCAAGGCGTATTTAGTGAAAAGTCAGAATCCAATGCTGTGCATTGAAGTTTCAAAGAATCACTCAGCAGAAAAATTAGGATTTTGGGGGGGGGGGGGGGAGAGTTTTTGGGGACACATTGACGCAAAGCCTTCATTTATTGGGCACCACACTATGGTCCACAGACCCTATTTAACAGAACTTTAGTCAAATTTTGAAGGTGGGAAAAATTAAAGTTTGGCACTACAGTTTTATAATACATACTCCCATGGATCGTCACCTAAGTTTTCATCGACTAATAATGATTTATAAGATTGTGACGGACCCTAACAACAGAGCGCGCGACAGGTCTTCATTAGCTGATTGTGGGCCGCATTCGGTGGTGCGTTACAAGGTGTTTATTTTACCGAGTTACGCATCATCTATGTAAATTTTTGGGCAACATGGTTCCACCTGGTGGCAAGTGACTTCCTTTTCACCCAGTTTCATTAATTTTGAACTGAAATTTGTATGCTTTTTAACGCTGCAAACATACGCCAAAAAATGATAGAAATCAGTGAAATTCGTAATTTTTAGGAAGCTCCAACTTTTTTTTAATTCTAGTTAATGCTTTGCGGATTGAAAAATCTTGTTCTACATATCCTTAAGTTTAAAATGAGGCCAATTTAAATGTCGCCTTTTGTCGCCTAATGGTCGAAATGAATTTTTTTCGAAGTGCACCTCCGTGCATCAAAATGTGGAATATTCCATGCATTTTTGGCGTTTTTGCGACTGTTAAATTTTTTATCGGTACAAAATGAAAGTATTCCGATATATTTTGATCTACTGAGTCCGAAAATGACCTTGGTTTTTTCTTATAACCTCTCACTTTTCCGAAAAAGTGACTTTTTCTCAGGAAAATGAGCAAATTTGACGTATTTTTGCCATAATTGCAATTCATGTTGATAAATTATACTGGACCCGTGATAAAGAGATTCTGTTATGTATATTAAGCTGCTAAATCCGAATATGATCTAGGTTTTTTTTATCACCCTCCAGTTCTCCGATAATGCCGATTTTCCCGAGCCTTTTGGGTAAAACCTTTTCCGGACTCTAAGTGTGTTAAAAATACATTTTAAAAATGATTTCGATGTGCGATACATCGATTCTTATGCATTCTGACTTGCTAAACCCGAATATGGCCTTAGATTTTTCCTATCATCCCTCATTATCCCGGAAAATTCAATTTTCCTTGGAGAACAAGCTTTTCCGGGTAAAATCGGTTTTTCCGAAAAATTGAAGGGTAATGGACAAAAACGGAGGTCATATTCGGATTTACCGCCTAAAAATACATGAGGATAACCTAATCTCGACCGACAGACATTTTTGTTATTATTTTTATACATGTCAAAATAGGGTGGAAAAAATCTTCAATCTTAAAAGCGCCAGAAATTACATTTGAAGTTAAGTTTCTCGGTCAGGATGTTAATATTTTGTTTAACTAAGATGTAAAATGAAATCAGCGACCCAAAAATCATAAGATCCAACACCTTTTATGGCAGTGCAGTGCATTTTCGAATAAAGTTCCGTTAAATCCAGTCTGTGGACCATAGTGCGCCATGACCGCATTCTTAGGCGCGTTAGTTAGAGTTTCGAACACTGTCTGGACCACAAGACAGGGTAAAAATTAAAGTAGGGCAAGATATCTTTTCTCATCAGAATTTCTCAAATGATGCACTAAACATGTCATTAAAGTCAAACATTAACCGGCAAGTCTGTGATAAGTCTTTTTAATCTAGGGGTGCATATTACTCTAGGCCTCCACAATTTTTTGCAATGAGCTGGGTTTTCACATTAAGGTAGGGATGTCGATACTCGAGGTAGTAAGTATCGATACTGGTATTGACTAAGCATCGATACCGATATCGAGCATCGAGCTGAAGTAGGTATGTATTTCAACTATACCGATTCAAAAACTTTAATCGTATTTGATTCGTTTTTTGATTGAAGAAAATTGAAAAACGAGAGTAACGCGTCGAAACTTTCTATGATTTTTATTTTTAAATCATTTCAGAAAATTTCCGGAAAACCTTCAGAAAACTACAGGAATCTTCGTAAAACACATCGATTAAAAATAAAACATCAGTAGATGTGTGCAACGTTACAATCGGAGATAAATAAGCTTCTATTTGCGCGCAGCCGTCGGTACTTCGGTTCAGCCACGGCAGGCGCAATGATACAACTATTCGACCACGGATGTAGGCATGTTGTGGCCAGCCGGATTGAAGGCGCGTCAAACTGCGAAGATCACGCAGCCGCGTTCCCGTCCCTGGCAGTCGCAACGCTGAAATCGCCGCAAACCTAAGAATACGCGTCATTATTTTCACTTTTGCCCTGTTTTAATATATTTAAATTGAAATATGTATTTCAACTATACCGATTCAAAAACTTTAATCGTATTTGATTCGTTTTTTGATTGAAGAAAATTGAAAAACGAGAGTAACGCGTCGAAACTTTCTATGATTTTTATTTTTAAATCATTTCAGAAAATTTCCGGAAAACCTTCAGAAAACTACAGAAGCTTCGTAAAACACATCGATTAAAAATAAAACATCAGTAGATGTGTGCAACGTTACAATCGGAGATAAATACGCTTCGATTCGCGCGCAGCCGTCGGTATTACGGTTCAGCCACGGCAGGCGCAATGATACAACTATCCGACCACGGATGTAGGCATGTTGCAGCCAGCCGGATTGAAGGCGCGTCAAATTGCGAAGATCACGCAGCCGCGTTCCCTTCCCTGGCTGTCGCAACGCTGAAATCGCCGCAAACCTAAGAATACGCGTCATTATTTTCACTTTTTGCCCTGTTTTACTATATTTAAATTGAAATATGTATCGATACTTTTGAGGTATCGATACCATCCATACTATTTCTAAATAATGTTGAATTCGGATTATGCTTATGTCTGTCGGCCGTTTAATTCCGCCAGATTTACACTTCTCTCGAACCCGCCCTTATTCACCTGCTTAGTCAACTATAATGAGCCCTTTACTACTGTTATTGAACTGAGCTTTTAACATTTTTAACGAAAGTAATCATTTTGAGAAACCTGATTACTCCGTCGTTTGTCTCAGTGCCTAGTGAAGGTGAAACAGAAGAGAGAGAAGTTGTTAAATAAGAAAAAGAGGCCTTCTTCATGGCCAAATCAGATAAAGCACCGTTATCATCGATATTGGGGTTTGAGGATTGATACTACCAGGTATCGATGCGAAGTATCGATGAGTATCGATCAAAAGTATCGATACTTTGGAAGTATCGGTTAAGTATCGACAGCCCTACATTAAGGTCTGCACAACGCCCTGATCAAAATTCTGCTGAATTTGTTGTGAATTATAGAATTTATGCTTATCATTCCACAACGGTTGAAAATCTGAAATCTGAGAAATCTAAGAAAAAAAATTCCCAGCCTCCACAATTTTTAGGGCAACTTAAACTGAATCGCCGATAAGCGAGCAACGAGTTCGGAGGTAGGCACTGCACTGGGGTCATACTGCTTGAAGCCAATCGCAAATAAGCGAATCTGTGGATACCGGAGATCTTCTGTATTGAAGGTCTTTTGCATTTCAGAGGTATCGCATTGATTTTTCTCTAACTTTTTTTTATTTTTCAGACTCTCCAAAGCCTCAACACAAGTATCACCTGTCCCGCGCTAAGTCATCACCTCAACATGCATCCAAGACATCCGGAATGTCGCGCAAAGCTGCCTCCAAAGTTGATCCTAATCTCATTGTAGTTAAGGAACCACTACCAGGCGAGAGCACAGACACAGATCCTGATATTCTCAAACTCCAAGTAAGTCAAATGTTTGTAAGTTTTTTTGTTGCTAATTCGCATCTTAGCCGAGTGAGAATAAACCCATCAAGTGAAGCAAGAGCCATTGAACACAGCTCAAAATTCAGCACCTTAATGTCAACAATCTCTCCTACCCAACCTATTCTCATATCTCAACTCTACGATTTTTTGCTTATTGAAGGTCTACATCTTACTTATGCAATGCATCATAATTTGATCATTTTATGTCCCTTTTTTTGGTCTAATACTGGCCCAGACGTCGGTCTCTAAGTCCAGTTTGGCGGAAAGTACGAGTTTTGCAGAAGCCCCCAGTATTAGACCTAACATGAGGGAGAAAATGGACGGATCATAATGCGTTCTGTAAAGTGTTGACCTTTTATGAACATTAAATCCTAGGGTGATGGAATTTCAGGTAGGGTGTGTCCAAAAACGGTCCTTATTGATACTCCTCCTTTGGTCCTAGAAAAAAAAGTTTACCGAAAATTAAAAAACGCAAACTTGCAAAATGAATTAAAGTAAATGCTAATGCGTTTCAAGACCCCAAAATCCCTTCTTCAAGACTGAAATTTTCACTGGCCATTCGTTGTTTACATCTTGCTGGACTTGATTCCTGTCAGGGTTGTCACTGTCACCCATCACTTAGATGAAAAACTTCTCCAAACATTCCAAGTCCAGTTGATAAATTAGACTTTAAAAGAAGTTTAAGAGTAAAAAAAAAATAAATTCTATTCAGAAAATTGGCTCTGGGGATACTGTCCTTTAAGATGATTCTGTCAGCACAATTCAGAATGTAATAGGTATCGTGTACGATGTTCTTTGGCACTTGTGACTCTTGCATTTGCTCCTCAACCCTTAAAGTTGAACCAAAAGTAGCAAAATGTAACCAAAGAAGCCATCAAAATCCTTTTCACCACATCAAAACTTGACAATTGTTATACACACAGTCTACAACTTCAACAAGTTTTTGTAGCATTTATTACAATTACTATTCTTCCTCCAAAAGTAGCCTCAGAATCAAAAACCCTTCATACCTCAATTTTGGTAAAAATAGAGTTCGTCATACCTTACCTAGAAGGGGATGAAGTGAGCCGAACGGGAAACTTTCAGTATGAAATGATGATGTTTTTACTTCCATTGTATAAAGAAATTGATAAGTTGTGAAACTTGTTGAAACAGAGGGTTTTCCAAAGCCCTTCTTTAAAATTTTTGATGATAGGAATTCTAAGTTTTGGAAATGTAGCGCTCTTAACTTCCTACCTATAATAGTTACCTGACCTATGTCGTCAATTCTTTCGTCCACGATAACTATCGTTAAATTCACGTTAGTCTATTCAAATTTTGTAATTTTGTCCATTTTGGTCTTACAAAGAACTGTATAGATTTTTGGTTAAATCGCACTTACCGTTTACTTATAAACGGTAATTAACGTAAGTGCCCTACTTACGCTGTTTTCCACTAATCTGTTTTTATGAAAGTTCTATTCCTTGGTTTCCTTGGTAACCTTTGTTTGCTATCAGCTGATGTTTTATTTCAATTTTTTTTATTTATTCTTTTTTTTATTTATTTTTTTTTAATAAATCATTGCTAGGTGAGCTCTAATTTTTTTGCCAGCATTTATTCTACCCCCCCCCCCCCCCCAGCTCATTTTTCTAGCTCTATCACCCACTCCCTTTAACTCATTTTTCTATCGATTTTATCATTTTTTTATGGCATGTCTTGCTCCCTTACCACCATTTTTTCGGGGTAATAGATATTTTAGCGGCCTCTAGACCCGTGACTCCAGTCACGGGCATTTCGCTAGTTAACTCATAAGTAAATGCATTTTGTATTAAATTTTTTTTTTCCCCCATGCCTTTTTCAAAAATGTTAATTAACAACCCTTGTGTCATGATTTAATATTTTGCAGAGGATCCCCAAGTTCCTTCCAATCATGAGAGGCTCTATAGGAGCTACAGATGCAAAGGATCCGGAAGTATTTGAGCGTTTGGATTCAAACAATTTGTACAGACTGTGTTTGATTTACGAAAATTACCTCCACAAGCATGCAGTCTCTGTGGAAGCAGATCAGAAAGCACTACTAGAACAAATAAAAGAGGTAAGTAATGGAGGATATTATAGGTTAATTTCATAATGGACCTGTTGCAGACCAAAGACGCAGCCAAATAAATAAGCCTACTGCATCTAAAATTGCAAAAAAAATTCCTGGGCACATCATAAAAGTCTGAAATCCACTTTTTAGTGCACAATCTGCGTGTTTGGAACGTGCTTGTTCATATTTACCACCACTGCAGGCAGTTTTACCTAGTGGCCAACTATCAGGTTCAGGATTGCCCAGAGAATGTGAATTCATGTGTTTGAGTCAATTGGTGTGAGTCAATGGAAATAAATAATTGGAATCCATTTTTCAATGAGGAACCACCATTTTTTTTATTTTATAAACAACATACATGCTATTAGTTTTCCTATGCAGGTACATGCTTTTAAGGATGCACCAGAAGTAGTTGTTCCGTTTTGCAGAGTTCATGATCCACAAGGTAGAGGGGTCAAAAATCGTGCCAAGCACACCACAGCGTGAGACAAGTTCGTGTAAAGTCTTTGGCCCAACTTTACAAAGTCAGAGAATAGCCATAGAACATTGCTACAAGACCTTGCAATTTTTTCTTTCAGTCGAAACATTGCACTTCCTCAATTTGAGTCATTTCAGTCATTTCCGTCATTTCAACTAATTGTCTTGAAAAATCATGAATGTATGTACATAGAAAAAAAGAAAAGAAAAAAAGAACATTGAAAAGTCAGGAATTCTAATGATGAAGAAAACTGCCCGCAGCGCATCAATGGACAATCTAATGGAATTGATTGTCAAAGCAATAAAGACAAAGTAGACGGAGGAAAAGTGGATGGATCCCATTGGTTGAAACGGATGATTGTCATAAATGAAGGACTAAATGATAGACTAAAAATAGGGTCTAGTGTGGGTTGCCCTCAGTCTTTAACCATCCTTTGTCCATCCTAACCATCCGCTCGTATCAATAGAATCGCTCCATTTTACCATCAGCTTCTTTGCCCACTGGTTTGTCTATCAATTTCAATGATCCTCCTGCAAGAGAGTCTGATCTTCTGTTCAAACTTCTTAATCCGTGCAGTGCAACCTGCATCCAAAAGTACATAACTTGACTGAAACGAATCACCTAGGTTTCGTAATCAGATGGGAAACTCAAGATGGCTGCTGTTGTATGTCGATTTTTTTCAATTTTTTCTTAAGAAAGAAAGAAAAAGAAAACATTCAATGCTATTTTGTCGTTGCCCATATAGAAGAACATTACCTTATTTCGACATCTCAAAATTTTCACTCGCAAAATGAATTTTTTATCAGGCAACTGTTAGACATTTCTCAAAATCATGTTCAATTTTTATTCCCACTTCAAAACCTTTATGATGAGGTACAACATAACTATTTTTGGCTTATTTTAGGAACAAGTTAAGGCCATTAGTTTCCTCACTCAGTTAAGTGATTTCATAAATGAGCCAGAAATAGAAATTGCTAATTGCAAAATTTGGTTCTTTTCTTAACCATGCGTAGCATGGATTTTGAATAAATCTAATCTTGTTATTTTGTCACCTGTTTAAGATTCACAACGAGTCGAATAGGCTAATCTACTCCTACTCGGAACGTCAAAAAGCTTTTGCCCGATATGCAGATCAGCTGAGTAAAGTGACGCAGCTAGAGCAGAGTCTGAACAAGTGCCATCTGAGCTTGAACAAGACCTTGGAAACAGTCGAAATGCTCAACAACTCTTTGCCGCCGGACGAGAGACTCGAACCATTTGTATGGACCACTGGTTGAACTTGGTACTAATTTTGCATCTGGAAGACTCGAATCCAAGAGGAAACAGGTTTGAAGCTCTAATTAATTCGCAACGAATGGTGTTAAAGTCACAGGGTGTCTTCTGGTCATGAGAAAGTGTGTAAAAACTTGAATGTAAATTACTCCTTGACAAAGTATTTGCGAAATTACATTCCAATCGACTCTGCTCTCTCAGACCCTAAGCTCATTGTAAATCGACTGAAGTGTGCAGTAAGATCACACCGAAGTTGAAGTTTTGATAAGAACAAATATGTACAATATTTCAGATCTCCTAAAATATGTCAAATGGAGATGCGTTAGAAATCACAAGATGCACAATAAAGGTATGGCAACTTGAAGAGCAACTTATAGCCATGCCTTTGTAGGAGCCTCAGAGATGGGAAGAAGGGTTATGGAAGTTGATAAAACTAGAAGTTATTTTTTGATTGTCAAATAGTTGATGGGCTGTGATAATCTTGAAAACAACATTGTATGAACTCAGAACTTGGCAGGATTTGATGACGTGCAGCAACTAATTTTTTGTTGTTTGATGTAATCAATGGTTGTTACTCATGTTTATGAGTTATTTAATTCATCTGAGTAGCACTGAGGTGCATGTCAAGGACCTTTAGGTCCGTTCCTACAATTCCTAAGAGCAATGAATTTGCCATAATGGTTATAATGAAGGTGGTGAAGTTACATGTCATAGGCTACATTAGTCACATGTTATAGGCATCATTAGTTACATGCTATTTTTACTTGTGGCGGTTCTACGGATTGCTGCGGCACCCAGTCTTGCCTCCTTGGGACTGGCTTAAGATGTGTTCTAATTGAACAGATTATTTTATAAATGTCGTAAGCACCAAAAATGCGAATTCGAGAAAAACAAGAAAAACCGTTTTATTTGCTTCGTTGACAATCTTCGAATTTCAAAATAATGTATGTTCTTTTAGAAGGCTATTATGAAATCAGACATTAATATCCTAGAGAAAACAAAGAAAAAAAAACTATAATTATCAGCCTGTGTATTTTCTGTAAAATGCGGCACAGTCGCCAACTCATTTTTGACAAAATTGTTAGCTAAGCCGTATTATTTCGTTAGCCCACAATATTTAAAATAAGCAGTAAAAATTATTTAATATAAAAGACAACTCACCATTTCCTTAGAGGCCGCTGTAACGACCGCATTAAAAATTGTCGCTGCTTCTTCCACACTTTTTCCTTCTAAGATGAAGTACATATCTATAGTATACAATCTAAGTAGGTAACCTAAAAAAAAAAAAAACACACAAAAATCACAATGAGCGCATCGGCAAACTGAAATGCACTCCTAACTTCACAATCTGCGCAAGAAATTTGTGTTTGTTTAAGCTTACCGCTTCAAAAAGATTACTACAGCAGAGGTGAACATTTCGTTAAGGAGTCATTCCATTCAATCCCTGCTGAACATGGCCGACGCTTCCGCAAGCAAGTTGCGGAGAGCACGAGGTCAATCAAGGATATCTACCAACGCGAGAAAAATGTGAATGTAAACTGGTATTTATACTGTTTACATGATTAAATATATTGATTAAGTTCATTGTGGATGTATTGCACTGTGCTAATTTTAAGGCTTGCCGAAGACTCTTTTGATCGTTTGGTATCCATCTAAAGCTACTTTCTAGCCACAGGTGGCCATCAAAAAATCTCGCAAGTGGAGTCACTGCTGAACGCATCATCATATTTAGAATTTACTCCCCCTTGTGCCTTTGGATGTTGCTTCTGGCGGGTTGTACCTTGTTGTCTTTCGCTCCGTGCCCTCCAGCTGGTCCAGCGCTCTTGCCTTCCTGTCCAAGATTTTCTTTATCAGTACCAGATCTGGGTCCATCGGTGTGTTGAAATGTATCAGCGCCCTTGTTTTTGCGTGCCGCCACCAATTCATCTTCTCCTCCTTCACCATCTGGCTGAACAGATATATTTCCAACTTCACTGTGGCATAGCCAATTTCCCCTGGCGTTTGAAACTTTAACTGGTATTCTCCTTCCGCGTGACAAATATACTGCGAGATTACTCCATCGCGTTCTGTTGACAGTTGCTGTTGCAATGCACTGAGGAGAAAGCCACTTTCCATATAGTCTTCTGATGGTATTTGTGACGTAGCATCTACATGTGCAATTTGCGTATTCGCACACAAGGACGGCATGGATGTGCATGCCGTGGGATGCGATGAAGCAGAGGGCGGATCTAATCCGAGCCAGAGATCGCACCAGGCACTTTTCAGGTTCGATTCCAGCTCTGATTTTATAAATGTCGTGTAGAATGGTTCTTTTGTTAAAACAATCAGCAAATCCTTCCATTCACAGTCTATAAGGTTCCTCCCATCTTTTTTCAATTGTTTCATCTGCAGCTGCATACCTTTTATTAATGTCGTAACAGGTTTTTGAATCAGATCTGTCAGACTCGAGTAAAATTCGAAATATATTTGTCGAGAGTGTAACTGCATAACCGTGACCACCTGTCATCTTTCAAGAAATCGGAGTCCTCAAATTCTGCTTCTTCTCCTTCGTTTAGCAGCATCAATCCATCATCTGGAGCATTTCCGCATAAGTCATGATACAACAATTTGATGTGTAACATTATAACGTATTATATAATATACAATTACAACATTATAACATATATAAAAATTCGAGCAAACAATACTACGTTGTACTACTTTTGGCCACAATTTTTCAAGTTTAACAAATTATTTCAAGTTGATTACGAAACATCATAAACAGTAAAAAAATACCAAACACAAAAATACTAAACAAAGAGAGAACAACACATTAAGGGAATCGGAGAAATTTATAAAATGTGTTGCCCAAAACCAAGTTTGAGCCGGGCCAGTTAGAAGTTTACTGGTTTGCATAAGTTTAGTTTTATCAGAAACTCGAAAATCAAGACAAGTAATCATCGAATGAACTTATAAACTCTTCGGGATTAAGTTGCTCATTATCTCCATTACAAAGACTAAAGTCGCTAATTTTGGGTCTAAAATCCAACACTTTTCTGTTCTCGGGTCACTGGAATGAGACATATCACTAGGGCTTGAATTGAAAATCGAGCCCCGGTTAGGCACAGGCATGTACGGTTGATTCTGAGCACTTGAGGAGGGATGAGGCGGAGTACAATTTGTATGCGAAGCTACATTTGCATTTTGGTCAAATACTAGTAAATATTAAGAAAAAAGAATCATTGCCACATTGGAATTGACACAGTTAGACATTGGTGAGAAATTATGGTTGGGCATTAACACTGAAACTTGTCGCTTGAAATTCAGGGGCTTGGCTCATGATGCTATTGGCAACGTTTTGACCTGATTGTCTTTGAATGTTATGATTACCAAAATTAGAAACATGGGTAGCCTGAGTATTCTTATTGCAGCTCGGAACAACTGCTCTATCAACCTCCGCTCTAAGCAAATTCGGCAAATCAGATCTGATAGAAAACAATTCCCGCTGAAATGCAACCCTCAGGTCACTCATGTCTTGCATAATATCAGATAACCATCCACTAGTCCATTCATTCAAATCAGGATCCTCGTATGGATCAGACCTAGTATGGTTTTTAACGTCTCTGGTTCAAAAGCTCTGCTGTTGGGTTGCCCGGGTCTCTCTCGCACACTGATGGCGGAGGGGGAGGGGGGCTCAAGGGAAAAATCCCTCAAACCCGAACCTGTAGAGAGGGTCCTCAGACCACCAAGAGTTTGCCGGTGGCGGCAACTGCAACGCGGAGCATGGAATCAGCGGCTCTTTCATCCTTGGCGGATTTTCATACATGACGACCTAACCTAACCTAATCTAACCTAACCAAATAACAATAATTTATGGCTAGGCACTTACCGGGACAGCCTCCACTCCATTCGGATGCCCTGCTGGTAGCGGCGGGGCTACCGCTGGGGATCGGAATGGACTCTACTGAAAAGTCCGTTGTCAACAGCGGTTTTTTCGTCGTAGGAAGATCGAAGGCCGCCTTCCTTTTCTCCATCGCACTCAGTATTTCGTTGGTGCCTTTTTGGTCTCCTTGGTAATTCATTTTTCTTTGTTCTGGACCGAAAAAAAAAAAAATTGTGTGAAAAATCGTTTAAAAAACAAAATAAAAAAAATTTTCGTTTATGGATGGAGGCGGGGGAGGGTGAATTGGAGAAATAATCATTTTTTTTCCATCAACCAATTGTATAATTTGAACGCATTTTCGAGGGCACAGTGAGGATACTCATACGAGCACCGCTGGGCGCTCGGATAGTTCCACAGGTCTTTTAACTGCGGTGTCTCGCTTAGATTCTTGATGCTGTAGTCGTTCCGGTGTATGTACGGGCGAATCCACCTCTGTTTATGGATGCCCTTCATATATATCACTTTCTCTTTCTTTAATAGCCTTTCCATTATCCCCTCTAATTCCCTCAAATCAGTTTCACCGTCCGACCAGTCTAACTGATGGTAATTCTTGATTATCCACGCGTTATCCCCTGTGTAGTATCGTTTGTTTACGCTCGTTTTAAACACATAGTGTTCAATGGTTGTTCCATCCGTGCTCACCACACCGATTTCTTTAATTACATAGGTGTTCCGTGCCCCGCGGTACCCTTGTATGTCCAATATGTACGGCATGCTGTAAAACAAAACCATAATGTCTAACCAAGATAGGTTTACCCTCACACAAAAATTTTCATAATAGCAACATATATATTTGTTAGAGAAGTCCCCACAGAAGGTTTAGGGTAAACTGTGAAAGGGTTAGAAGTTTTTGAATCAGGTCGGAACGATTTTTTTTTTTAACAGCCCGTAATTTATTAATACATTTGCAGTGATGGGACGCTTGCAAGGTGAGGTGTTTTCTTTTAAAATCGGGGTAAATACTCTCCGGTTTCTAGTATCCTAACCGTGAATGGACTCTGTCCGCTTGCCTGAACCACGCTCTAGTCTTGACTTTTTGAATATCAGACTCATCAAGGTGCTTACGATCGAAATTATGTTAAGAGCGAGCGAGCATCTCAAACATTTCCCATCTTAGTGTTTGAGCAAAGAAAAGTCCTGTCTCCGCACACTTCAAAAGCACAAACGCTAGCAAATTTTTATCCCGCTCTCAGTTTAAATGATCAATCAGCAAACAAAAATGTTTCTGCAATCTTGGGCTTAGGAACATACTAGAGACGGATTTACTTCGGTTAAAATGTATGACTTGTATGGTGTATGACTCCCATCTGAGTCGGACCTGGAAAACGGGGCCGTAAATCGCGGTAGCGAGTGGCTCGGCGAAGTGCACGGACTTCTGGGGCCGGCTAGGTGGGGACGGACGCCGGCGAGGAATCGACAGGTGAGGCCTCCCTAGTCAGCAGCCACCAAGAGAGGCTTAACCTCACACAAACATTTTAGCAATAGCAATATACATATTAGTAAGAGAAGTCCGATCAGAAGTTTTAGGGTAATCTGTGAAAGGGTTAGAAGTTTTTGAATCAAGGCTAGGTCGGATTTTGCTGTGATGGGAAGCTTGCAAGGTGAGGTGTTTTCTTGAAAAATCGGGTTAAACATCCTCCGGTTTTATAACGTGCTCAGCTTTCGAGCCAAGCAGCTGAACACGTTGGGGGATGATCGCAGATAAGGGGGCGTATCCACCAGAAAGGGTAATCCTAGAATAGGGAAGGTAGATCTAGGGGGATGTAAGAGCCCTTTCACTCTATATAGATGGTCACCTACCTCAAGAACGTATCCTAGAATCCTAAGGAAAAGAAGGAACACGCAAGTAGGAGATGGCCGCTCGATGTATTGGGTACTTGTATGGTAACAACGATAATGATGGTATATAACAGTAAAACTACATCTAGGTCACACAGACCTCAAACAACTATCACACAGATACAACTACTACAAAAGGGGGGGAGGGGGTCTCCAAGCAGGAAGAGCCGTCGGGGATGCTGGACGGGACTTTCGGCGAGGGGAGGGATACTCAAAGCTCAATCACCGGGGTGAGACGCGGGACGGGGCAACTTGAGGAGTCAAGGACTCAGAAAGGGGGTGAAAGGCCGCTGGGGCGAAAGGAGGGTCGGGGACGGACCGTAGGACCACAACTTTCGGCCGAGGGATACTCGAGGACTTGACTACGGGGTGAGACACGCGTCGGGGGTCCGCGAGGAGGCGTAGGCACGGTTGGTGAGACGACTGACTTCAGGGGATTTCAGAGAGCTCCTCGTGGGCCTCTAGGCCTGCTAACTTGGGCGTCGTTTCCCACGGTTAGCTCGCCAAAATCCCCTGACCAAGCATGTCATATCCGTCAGGACTCCGAAATCCCCGGAAAGCAACTGGTTAGGTCCTCATGACCACGACATAACTGTTCTATGTGACGGCCGAAATCAGGGTAAGCAGGATCCCGTATAAAAAAAACGGCAAGCCCGTCACAATAAGGTTTGACAACGCAATTTGCCGAAAATTGGAGGGCTGCGCGGAGTAGACACAGCACCTCCCACCATCCACGCCCTGTCCCGCGGAACTCTAAAGGAAACATTTTGCTGAAAACCAAACGAGATACGGATAACGCAACGGAACGCGGACTGAAACCGGGAGCTATCCGCCCAAGAACAGAGCCGATTCCCTGGAAGAAAATGTGCAACTTCAGCAATTAAGGGCTAGTGGGTGAACGTCTTCTTCCCCCCCCCCCCCCCCCCCGCAGAGAGCAGAAGAAACTGATCGCTAAACAACTGTTGCCAAACCAAGCTAATATTAAGCCAATACTTACGGCCAATTGTAAAAAACAACATACAGACCAGTGATTCCACTATGCAGATATGTGCTTCTACGGGAGAACCACAGATAGCGCCCATTTGTCTTGCAGATAATCCGATTGCCCTTAAACTTTCCCTCGAAGACCCAAATTTGGACTCTCCATTTCGGAAAAACCCAACAGCGCCTCTTTAATAAGAATGCAATTCGTAGCTTGAAACTATAAAAAGTTACCAACAGTGAAGACACTTGTGTGCATGGGAAGGACTGGGGGCGCATGCGTTATTTCAGACCAAAAAAAAAACCAAGTGTCTTTAGACTGCGTAAATGGATTCTGACACGGTTTAGGAACGACATATGCGCCATTGGTATTCCTACACATAAGTGCTTTCGGAATGAGAAAGAGTATGTGGGTCCTGATTGCAGACTGCAGCAACGTCGATCAACGCCGGAAAAATTCACAATTTCCTACAAACTTGTTCGCCAGCAATATCATTTATCGTCTCTGCGTGCTAGCCTGGACGCGCCTTTGCGCCGTGTCCTCACTCAATGCATAACTACGCAATAGTGGGAAAAATAGGATCAGAAAGCATAATCGGAGTGCCACGGCAGCGTAATGAAAAGACCACCTTCAGGGCACAGAGCATTTCTTAAGAAGATCGAGCGAACGAATCTCCTTTGCCGAGCGAGGCTGCGAGCAGCGGGACGTGAGCCCTGAACCTCATAAGACCACGCGCATAATGCGACTCATATCTTGCTGCACGCGGCCCCTCTCGGCAAAGGAAATACGAAAACCTGGAAAAGTATAGAATGACGGAAAATTCATTTCACGATGAAGTGCGCAGAATTACTTTCCACTCTTATCAAACATACGGGAATTAATCTTAGCGCACATTTTTTTTTCCCCTCTTTTTCTTCGTGTATTTAAATTTTTTCTTGAGTAATTATCAAAAAGGTACTTAAAACAGTACAAATTTAATGACATTTTTGGTTCATTCCATTTGCATAAGACATGGATGAAGTAAATTTGTTAATTTTTCTAAGGGGATTTGCGCCAATAGGGGTAACCCCCTCAAAACACATTGGGCACTCACCCGAAAGTTAGGATGCATCTTTGTGTTGCGAAAACAACAAATTGAGAGCAACGCATACCTACGCAATGGCGAAAACATATGATCCGGGAGCGTTGTCAATTCGTCTCATCAACTGAGTAGAAATAATACCTTACACAGAGCATCTTTTGAAGAATTAAATGAGCGCATTGCTGCTGAATGGGACTGCGAGCATTGAGACGTGAGCCCCGAATCTCATAAGACCATGTGCACAATATGGCTCATGTCACGGTGCACGCTGAACCGTTCAAAGGAAATGCGTCCATTGCTCTTCACGATGAAATGCGCAGGAATAATTTCCACTCTAATCAAACACACGGGACTTAATTTTAGCGCGCATTTTTTTTTTTTCCCCCGCGCATTTAATTTTTTTTTTCTCGGTGATTCTCAAAATAGTACTAATTTCTTGACATTCTTGATTTATTCTCATTTATGTAAAACGTGGATGAAATAAATTTGCTAATTTTATTAAAGGGAATTTCCCTTAAATTTTAGTATACTACTTGCTTACTCGTGCGCCTACTTATTAAGACACGGTCCCGGAAGCGCCGCGGGACGCGCCCCCTTGATCACTCACTTAAAAAATTCACCTACTCAGAAATGCGTAGAATCTTGTCGCAGTGGGCCTTCATGGAGAAAAATCGATTGAGAATCGACAAAGGGTTAATAAACACAAATTTTAAATGACTTGAAACCTGCCGCGCTCCCTAAGGCCCTCTGTTGCAGCGTTGCAAAATGATCAGACAAACTACATTTCTTTTACCCCCTCTTACTTTTTCCTTTCCCAACCAATTATTACATGCAATCCGTGGAATCCAGTTAAAATAAAAAAGGAATTTCCAAATACACTATCATTAACTCTGATTCTAGAATTTATATATTCATATCCTTGAATTACTAAAAAAAAATATTCCTAATAAGACAGATACTATTACGTTAATTCTTCCTCTGGTCTTTCATTCTCTTTTTCCTTTTGTTGTTCAGACGGCACTGCAGCGGAGGGCCCCTCGGCGCGCGGTGGGGCGGGTCGGTGGGAGAGGTCGGACATGGAAATTTAGGAATTCTAAGTAACGATAGTAGCTATCCTAATAACTCCGCTGTAAGTAACTTTTCCGATTATGAAGCCATAAATGTTTAGAAGAACCAAGTTATGTCCGATCTCCCCCGTTGATTCGAACCACTGCGCGCCGTGTCACTGAGAAAAACTCCAACACTGATTTTGCATAAAAGCTACTATGTTCCATACGAAATAGGCTCAAGGTTGAGCTTTCAAATTATAAACAGAACGTAAAAAAAAAATCCTTCTTACGATTTGAGGGAAAAATATTTCCTTCATCCTTTCCTCCCCTTATTTTGTAAATAATCAATAATTGTATCATTTAGGCATCAGTAGTATCCTTTAGTATCCTATCCTAGTATCCTTCCTTTTTGAAACTAAAATATGCATAAACAAAAATAGTTCTTAGCAAATAAAAATAAACACTTGGGATAAACAGATGAACCGCACTTTAATTAGATTACGTAAAAGAAAACATAATAAACGGAAATATTAACGGAATATTGGAGTTACGGCGGTTTTTTCTACACAAAAACAAAAAAATATATATGAATGGTGAATGCGAGTTCAAGGAGCCTTGCTGGGACCAGGCTGGGACTTTGCTTGTAACCAATAGCCCTTACTATCACCACCACTGTCCTTTGCCACCGGTCCTGGGTGGTTGATGGAGGAGCGGAGCCTCGGATCCCTTGGGACTGGGGGAGCGGCCCCTGGAACAGCCGCCTCACTGCGGGAAGGGCCCTCTCTCGCGGAGGACGAGCCACGGCCTAGGATTACGAAGAGACATGCACACCGTGGGCAGACGACACTTTGCCGCTCCGACTCCACGAGAGCTGAGCACGTTATAGGTTTTAAGTATCCCAATCGTGAAGGGGGGGGGGGGGGGTCGATGGGAAAATCGCTCAAACCCGACTTCGAAGAGAGGGTCCTCAGACCACCAAGGGTTTGCCGGTGGTGGCGACTGCAAGCGTAAGGGGGAGCCTGGAATCAGCAGCTCCTCCATCCTTGGCGGAAGAGCGTGACCAAAAGGAGGGATCAAACGTATCGTCATTGAGAATTGTATAGGATCGAAAGTTCGATTGGTCGGAAAACAAACTGGCCTCTGCTACGTAGCTGAGATGTACAACCGTTACACA